>NW_011499880.1:1744056-1800412 GCF_000495115.2 Populus euphratica
CCTGTATTTAAAATGAATATTTACCACAAATTAAAGGTATCTTGTATTATTAGATATATTATTATAAAACATGCTTTAGTTAAGGAGTTATTGATACTTCAAGTGCAAAATGATGATATAAAACCATGACAAAAATGCACTTTTAAGTACTAATCACCGGGCATTAGTTCACCCGTCCAATTACCAAGTATTATTTCATCCGCCCAAATATGTTCATCAGTTGACATCAAAACATAAATTATAAAATTTCTAATTAAAATCAACACATGTTTTTCATTTAATTTTTCTATAAAACTTCAAGATGTCGGATACCTATCTATTAGTGATGCTCGACTAGTAGCTCCTTGTTACTGTTTGGAGCCTCCAACCTCTCTTGTTTCATTTAAAAGATCACATGATTTCAATACTTCATCATCCAATAATTTACTTAAAACTTCTCCATATAGTAAAATTTTCGATCGTACAATTTTAATACTCGAAATTATCATCATCATTTTTTTTTCATGTTCTTTAATAATTCCATAAATAATTCTTACAGTTTTACATCCACCTAAACTTTTAATTCACCACAATTATAAGGGAATCTCATATTATTATAAAAATTTCCCAATAACTATAGGAAATTTAATTCTTTTACACCTAATTCAACATATCATTTCATTATTATTATTTAAATCATCGATGGAGATTCCATTATTTTAATAGAGTCAAGTTTCCAGACATCCTGAGTGGAGACTTAATATTGATGCATGATTTCAACGATTTGAGGTGGCTATTAATTTTTAATTTCTAGCTTATGTTTAATAAATTACTTTTATTATTTTATATCTTGTACTATTTTTATTTTATATGAATTATTTATAAACACAACATAAATTTGAGTGGGATAGGGCGAACAACAATGTTGCGAGCAGGGTATGGAGAATCATGCGGCAACTAGGTAACATCGAAAATAATATTTATTTTTGTTTTATAATTTTATGTTCTAAATTCTAATTTGTTACTATGAAAGTAGGTTGTGTGATTTTTGGCATGACACCAAAAAAAAATAATCAAAAAGACATGCGAGAGATAATGGTCTTGAAGGATGGAATGAAGTGGCGGTTTCACGTGAATTCAAACCGCCATTCATATCGGGAGATATATGGGTGGCATATATTGAGCACATGACCTCAGAACGGTTCTCACGGCACTCACAGTCCGACGCCAACAACCGGAACTAGCAAATTTATGGTTCGGTGACTATGCATACCGACGACTCCATCCCATTCAGCGCACATGAAAAACGGATGGTAAAATTAATTTTAATAAAATATATCATTAATTAATTTGTCATTCCTTATAATATATTTAACTTGCAATCTATTTTTTCCTTACAGGTTGTATCTCTTGGATGTGAGCCGAGTTTGATGGAGCTGTTTGTAGAGATGTATGTGCAAAGTCAAGACCGCTAAAAGGGGGTATAGCAGTTTGTGGACAACCGTGCTCAGCACTTTATGGTATGTTCGTTCAATCATTTCATTTTATAAGTTATTATTTTCTTGAATTGAATATGATGATTTTTTTAAAATTTTTAGGGAGACTTATATTAGCCGGTTAAGGGAGAGATATGGAGACAATCCTTCGACCCATTCGGTTTTCGATTCGAATTTGTGGATGGAGGTTGGATCGTCTAGTGGACCTGAAAAAAATCAGGTTTACAGGTTCTCTAACACTAAGGCTGAAAACTTGCTGTCGACCCATAGTGTCTCAATCGTTGGGAGCTCCCCATTAGTATTGAGTGCCTAGTCTGAGGAGTTCACGACCTTGAAACAACAATATTAACAATTCTTGACGAATTATGATCAGCTCTATCAAATGGTCATAGAGATGAGATCAAGGATGGGTGATGATACATGTGGAGCTCTTTTTTGGCTGTACAGTCCCGGGAACAACCAGCCTCCTCCTCCAGCTCTATCGCTATTCTAGTTTAATTTTGTTTTTTAAACACATTAAATTTGTAATAAATATTTGGATGAATATTATTTAATATTATTTTTATATTTTTAATGTTTAATACAATTTTATTTGTTTATTCAGATTTTTTACTATTAATAAATTATTTTTTTTATATATTTAAAATATATACCGACGGCTTTAGCTACAGCTCCCGGCCGTTGGTATTTTACCGAGAGTTGCCAAACAATTACGACCCATGCCATAATTACTGACAAAATATTTCCGTCGGGGTTTACCATCACTATTACCTACGGAGAGTCCGTTGGTAATTACCATTGCAAATGCAGACGGATTTGTTCCGTTAGTAATTTTCTCGTGGGAAATTTTTTTTTGGTCACACATCATTGTCTGTAAGACCGTTAGTGTTTTGTCAGTGGTTGTTTTTTTTTTTTTTATTTTTGACAGAATTAGCAATGAAATGGGGAATTACCGACAATTAGTATATTGACGGATGTATTCTGTTGGTGAGACTTTGACAGGAATTTCACTGACGGATTTTCATGCCTTACACTGATGGAATTAATCTGTTGGTAAAACTGTTTAATGGTGTAGTGTTGTCAGATATGCCCTTGAAACCACATGTCTAGATTCACAAAAGGATGAAACAAAATTTTTTAATTTTTATTTTATTTTTTTAAAGAAAATATATCTTGAAAATATTTTTAAAAAACTATGGCACATTATTATTCAAAATCAATCAAACAAAATTTTGTCCATAATAAGGTTCTTGGTGGAGTCATCATTGTATCATAGGTATATTGAGGTAAACTACATGTAAAAAGGATAAAAATAAAAAAAGAAGACATAGTTTTATAGTAATTGAGAACTCTAACTGATCTTTAGAGGTTATAGATAAATGTCTGGTTATATAATAGGAAAGATAGTCATTACTATATACATTCTATCTAAGATAAGTTGTATTATTATTTATTTTTAAAAATAAATGTGCCTTGTGTACTTATATACCAATAGTTTGCCTAAACTGAAATATATGTGTTTTTTATTAATAGTAAAAGCTACAATTACCTAAGAAAATTATCATAACCTAATTTTGGCCCTTTGACTTTTAATTTAATTTTTATAGGGTTTAAAACGAAAAATTAAAAGATCAAAGATTTATTTCGATGAAAAGTGTGATTTATCAACTTCCGTGAAAATTAAGGATTACAATGTGCTTTTGTCATTCTATCTTTATCTTCAAGATAATCCCTATCTTCGAGATGATTTTTATCTTTAAGATAATCCTAATCTTTAAGATAATAATAGTTATCCGCTTTCAAATTTGATTCTTAATCAAATTCAAACTTCAAAGAAGAGAATGAGTTTGATTGAAACTTGGTTTCTCACACATGAAGGGACTCTGGCACTATAAATACAGATCTCAGGGGGGAAGGAAAAAAAAAAGATGAACCCGAGAACAAAGAATTAACCCAGAAAAACAGAGCAAAAGAAAGAAAAGAAGGAGGGAGGACGATTAGAGAGAAACCCTAAAAGAAAAAACCTTAAGAGGAGGCCATTACCAGAAACCTTAAAAGAGAGAAACATAAAAAAGAAGGGGGCGGTGAACCCTATACTAGCCGCCGCCCCCCTCAATCCCTTTTCTTCCCAGTCTCCCTCGACTTCGCCTTCAGCAGCCACATGCTTAGGTAAGTTTCATTCTTTTCTTGCTAAAATAATTAACTGGTTACTGTGTTTGCCAGGGGTGTGCTTGGAAAAAGAGGGTAGAGAGAAGGAGGACTAGAGGGACACCAAAAGGAAAACAGAGGAAGAGAAAATAGCATCAGCAGGCCGGCCCTCCACTGTCATTATCATCTTCAATTGCAGCACCACATAAGTTGCTCTTTATTTACCAACACCAGAGTTGGAAATATCCTTAGTTGAATATTCACTAACGCCAGAGTCAAGAATATTACACACAAATAATCATAGTATAAACCAACAAAAAAAAATGTTAGCAATTAAGGACAAAGACCAACAATGCAGCCTGCCTTAGGCAGGACGTTTAAGGGGTGATAATATCTTTCCTTTTACGTAACCAGTCTCGGACCATAGAATCTCTGTTGACCAGTTAGGATTCCTAGTAACCATAATACTAGGTGGCGACTCCTTAAACAAAGAATATCCTCATTAAAGAATAGGATGCCATAAATCCATTCTTTCCAAAGATTTAATAAATTTTTAAGGCCGCTGCGATGTCGGGTGCGACAAAAATGATTTAGGATGTAGCTTTGATGACAAGACTCAATAATCACTTTTAAAATCAATAGGACGGTGAACATATGATAAGTACAAACCTATTAAAAGTTATATTGATTTTTTTTTTAATTTTTTAACTATATCAAAACTTCCATCAATAATTACAGTCAAAATATAATTTGTTGTTATTTCTGTCAGAAACTGTTAATGAAAACTCTTCGTCGCAATTTTCATTGAAAATTAGTGATGAAATATTTTTTGTTGGTATTTTTATTATTATTTTCTGATAGTGTTCCATCTCTTTTCTTCTTGTTGAAGATTTTTTTTTTTATTAATATAGGTGTCCAGTCTAGCTTATATGTAACTCAACTAATCCCACGAGTCTTGAAGTTAACGACTATGTAAGTTTCTAGTGGTTCTGAAGTTTGTGGAACTCGAACTAATGATCTTAAAAAAAAAAACTCAAAACCTGATTAATTAAACTAGATTATCTTATATCTTATTTATAGCAAATCTTGATATCTATTTTTCAAATAAATAGAAAAAGAGTTGGGTGTTTAGTTGTCATGGGACCTTCCACTTTTGCTAATCTCTCATGTTTTATGTGGTGTCCAACACATGGTTCACCCACTTACACAGAAAATATCCCCGGCATAATGACATATTTTGACATAGTGTTCAACATATTGAATGTAGGTTTGTCATTTTTATTTCCATGGATATAAGAATCACATTAATGATTGGCGTGCATATAAATCAAAATTTCATCGAGTAACGTACATTGGTATTTTTAAATTGTGTTTATTTTCACGGATCAACTAGTCTAAAATAATATTAAATTTGTATTTTTAAATGTATTTTTATTATTTTAATAAAATAATATTAAAATAATATTTTAATAAATTTTTAATTAAAAAATACCTTTTTTAAAAAAAAATATTGCACGTTACCAAATACACATGCACACATCATTCCTTAATTTCTTGGTCGTGAATGGCCAAACAACTTGATCAAAGAAGCAGACTCTTTTCTTGTTTTGTTTTATTTTTTTATCCTTTACACGCGCTGGAATCCAAGATATTTTGAAGGGGAGAACTGTTTAAAAGCGTCCATATGGACCAAAAGTTAGCCGTCACTTTGACCAAATTCAATTTGAATCCATCCTTGAGAATAATGTTTCGGATCTCTTCCAGCTTGCAAGCAATCTGTCATGAGAGAGACATCTCACATCTTCTCTTTTATTTTCTTTGAACAGCCGAATTTCCATTAGAAGGCGATCAACCATAGGCACAAAGCCCCAACCTCACACAAACCAGGTAAATTCATGATAAAAATGGAGTACTTTCATAATTTCCTTTTTCTAGCTCTTTTTTTTTTCCTGTTTAGAAAAAGCGATTTTAACCGAAAACTTATCGGTGAAATTAATTTGGCTAAGCTTATCTAAAATACAAAAGACATAAACTGTCTGTTGAATTTATATAATTTACTTTTGGAAAGAGAGGTTGTAAGTATCTCTGTCACAAGGAGCTAATGCTATCTTTATCTGCTTATAAAAGGGATCCTTCTGCCCTGATAAAATATCCACGCTATCTACAGCTACCCAGCAAGCCGAAATTTAAGTATGTCAAAATTGTTTTCTCTATGTCTGTTCCTATCAATATTCTTCATTGCCCACTCTACTGTTCCTCCTTCTTCAACATTTCAGTATGTCAATGAAGGAGAGTTTGGCTTCTACAGTAGTGAGTATGCTCCAGATTATCGTCCACTTCCCCTAGTCACTTCCCCATTCCAACTTATGTTTTATAACACCACCTCTAATGCATACACTCTAGCTCTACTTATGGGTACTAGGAGGTCAGAATCAACAAGGCGCTGGGTTTGGGAAGCCAACCGAGGCAACCCAGTTCGCGAAAATGCCACTCTTACCTTTGGAAAGGATGGAAACCTTGTCTTAGCCGATGCTGATGGCAGGGTTGCTTGGCAAACCAACACTGCCAATAAAGGTGTTGCTGGGTTTGAAGTGCTACCCAATGGTAACATGGTGCTTCATGATTCTAAGGGTAACTTTATCTGGCAAAGCTTTGACTCTCCTACTGATACTCTCTTGGTGGGCCAATCTCTTCGGGTTGGAGGTGCGACTAGACTTGTGAGTCGGGCCTCACAGAAGGAGAACTCTGATGGCGCCTATAGCCTGGTCATGGAATCCAAAAGATTGGTGATGTACTATAAGAGTCCGAACTCTCCTAAACAATATTTCTATTACACGTTCGATACACGCCAAGATCGTCTACAAAATGCGACTCTGAATTGGTACCCAGATCCTTATGACAATTCGGCCAGCGAGGTGAGTCTGGATTTATCTTCTGGGGGTTGGAGCGTACACGCCAGACCTAAATTCAATGCTACGTTGTCATTTCTTAGAATTGGGATAGATGGGAACCTAAGGATCTACTCTTACAACAATAAGGTGGACTACATGGCATGGGATGTGAGCTTCAATCTCTTCTCCAGGGATGGTTTTCCAGAGCGTGAGTGCCAGTTACCAGAGAGATGTGGTAAGGTTGGGTTGTGTGAAGACAGCCAATGTGTTGCTTGCCCATTACCAAGTGGTCTTCTGGGCTGGAGCAAGAATTGCGAACCTGTAAAGCCACCCGCCTGTGGTTCTAAAGATTTTTACTACTATAAATTAGAAGGCGTTGATCATTCCATGAGCAAGTATGCGAGTGGGAGCGTAGCAGTGAAGGAGGATGGCTGTGGAAAAAAATGTTCAAGTGACTGTAAGGGTTTGGGGTACTTCTACAACAAGGAGACATCCAAGTGTACGATTGCTTATGATCTCCAAACCCTAACCAAGGTTTCAAATTCTACACATGTAGGTTACATAAAGGCACCAAAACGTTAAGCCTTTTTGGTGACACTTCCAAGACTTTTAAGCCGTCCAGTATAATAATAAAGTGGCATTATTCCCTATAACCAATTGAGCTCGCGTGTCTTCTTGTTCTTATAGATCATATTTTCAACATATGATCTATCCAAATTCGTTAAAAAGAAAAAATAAAACAATCTTTATAAGTAATATGAAGCGATAAGGCAAACTTCAAATAAAATTGTAATTCTGTCTAGAATATATATATATATATAAAAAAAAAATCTTTTTTAAATACCAAGTAATTTTTGTATTTATTTGAAAAACATACATGAGGCATGTTTCTTTTATTATCTCATATATTTTATGTTTTATAAAGGAAACTAATTAAGGAAGATCCAATGGATCCCTTATAAGCCCAATTAGAATGAGTGGTGTCTCGATCACTTGTATCATTTTCATAATTAGCAACGGGCTCAAGTCTAATATCAATTATTCATCATTTTAAATTAAATTTCTACTATGATACCGGTAGTTTTAGAGGACTAAGAAAATAATCATAATTTGTTTAATTAATTCTTTTTTTAGTTAGAAGCAACTGCAAGATTCTACCATGTGTATGTGTATAATGCTTTTGTTATTTTTTTGTATAAAGATAAACAATTTTGTTCTATATAATTTCTCTAAACTGGTTTCATCGATGTTCTAATATATTTTTTAAATCCTTTTCATTTTAGAGTTCTTATCAAACATTTTAGATTTCACATGTTAGTTTTATATTTTTGGTTTTTTAATTAAAATTTTAATTTTTTTTCTAGATTTTTTATTTTTTTTAATATATTTTTTGGTTTTTTCTAGGAGCTTTCAAGTTCGTTTTCAAAAGATAAGGTTGTGACTATAAGATAAGGTTGTGACTATGTTTGGTAAGATATTTGGGTATCATGTTATCCCTAATTCTGAGCATATCCAAAAAGATGTGCCTACATTGTCTATAGTGCTAGAAATCTCGAGCTAGAAAGTGTAATGTGGTGCCTCGATGGTGTATTGAGAGGGAGATTTACAATTTTTCCAAGAGAAGCTATAAGTCAAACGATCAGTTGGGAAACTATTATAGGCAGGAGGGAGTTGGAATTATTAGAAAAATTATTAGTTGGTAATTTGTTGTTAAAAAGCTATAGCTTGGAATCACTCCATGCTTTTTTTTTAACTGAAATTTCATTTTGGATTTTTTCCTTTTTTATTTTCCTTTTGTTTTTTTACCTAAATTGATTATTTAGCTATAACTTATTGATATAAGGCATCCATTTTTATAAGCATGTTTGTAACTCAGTGTAAATCATGTTGCTTTAATTAAATTTTGATTTTTTTATTTAAAATTAATTTTTTTTTATATTTTGAATTTTTTTTGATATATCAATAAAAAATAATTTTTTTATATTAATATATTTCTAAAAATAATACTTTGAACCACAACCGTTAATAAATCTAGGTGAGATGGAGGAATAATCATGACTAAAACTTTTAAATAAGAAGTTGGCCATGAGCAAATTGAAATTACAAGGATAAATATAACAAAATTAAAAAATCAAACTAGAGCATATATTAAACTCGTTAACTATTAATATATGGTCTGAAAGCTACATGCAAATCAATAATTATTTTAAGGTAACAATTAAAAATAGAACAGAACATGATACACATCGTAATTATACCTTCGATCAATTATTACACGGGTTGTTTTCATTATTTTCCTTTACAACATGGCTTCAATCTAAAAGAGGAAGGAAAGAGGCAAGCAGAGGCCAATTGTCAAATGAGTAGCAAGTCATACAGAGTTGTTTAAAGGCAACAACATGGACCAAAAGTTTACTGTTTGACCAAAGTTAACTTTACAAATACCATTTCTGAACTTCTGCAGGTTGCAAGCTGTCATACAAGAGACTAATTCCTCTCTGTTTTTCCTTTGAATGACTGAATTTCCGTCAAGAAAGCCATGCATAAGCACCAAAGCTTCACTTTAATATTTAATTTATGAAGTTAATGTTTATATGTCGTGGTACTAATAAGTTGGTTATACGTTATATTATTTTATTTATGTAGAATATATTTAATTTATTAAATAAAAACATTACTTAACTTTAATATTTAATTTATGAATTTAATGTTTGATAAGTGAATCTAAAGTAAAGTTAAACTTCATGAAAAAAATATATATCATGCAAATAAAATTATAAAGAGTTACAATTATAGGATTCATATTTTATCAACATATTGTTTCTAAATATTCTTGGTTAATACTCTTTTAATAATGAATATTTCTTAGAACTGTTGAGTTTAGTATATATTATGTTCTTTTATTTATAAAAGTAAGTAGCTAATCTCATAAACTGAGGTATGAGGGATACTTATAATTAATATGTAAGTGCTTATCAGATGACGTGTATACTGAACTGATCCACATGACAATTCCATATGGAGATATCATATGTGTTCATGAAAAAGCTCACGTGACGATTGTGTAAATGATTTTTATACTTGATGTCATTAAGTTATCTTATATAGGAAGTGTTGTGTTTTGATCATATTAAACGTTATCTTGGTAAAGATAACAAATGAGCATACATTGAATTAGAAAAAATATTCTACATGTTCTCAAATAATATTAATTGTTAAATTCTTGTGTAAGGTGGAATGAGATTTGAAAAAAGTTTCAAATCTTATTTAGATGATCAATGACTATAATGTTATGAATAAATATAATTTGACATAACAGACACACTAAAAGCTAAAATATCTAAATCAGAATATTATTAATAAAGAGATGGTAATTATCACTACTTAGATTTAACAATTTTACTAATAAAAATTCATCGATATTTACACTTAGAGTCCATCAGTAAGTATTTAAAATGTCTAAATACAACTTGTCAAGGCCAAAAAATTAGTCATTAAAAGAACATGTATTAAGTTTGATAGGAAAAAAATAAAGAAAGGTGAAAACAAAAAAAAAAATCAATTTAAAAAATGACTCAAAAAAAAAAACTAGCAATCAACAAAATGGGGACCAAATTTAAAAGATAAAAAAAATCTAAGAAGGATAGAATTGAAAAGGCAAACCAATTTTATAGATTATTCAATAAAAAATCCAAATAAAAAGAAAATGGACTAAATTTGAAGAACCAACAAAGTAAAAGGTTGTTCTTGAATTGTTTAGGGTTGTTGCAAAAATCTAGGTAGGGAGATAAAGAAAAAGGGGGGAAAAAGAAATAGTCGCCAACGTCAAACCATTGTGAATGGTGGCACACATGCCACCTCATGTGATTGGAGACGTCGAGACCTTTTAAATTCTGCCTATAAAGTCAGTGTTTGGTAATTGGACGACCTTCCACGTATCACTAGAATAATATAAGGGCCGCCCACATGCTAACACGAACTCCACACACATCAATATGTTTTTTTAATATCTAATATATGATAATTATAATAACACCCCTGATCAAACTCTAAAATTACAACAAAATCAATGCAAAATGACCAAAACACCATTATGAGAGAGTTTTTTTGCCCCTCTGAGAACATCAAAGTAATTTCACTATTTTTAAGAAAAAAAAAAGTATTTAAACACCCCTGAGCCTAAAGCATGAGAATTTTTTAATCCAAAGTTAAAGTAGTGATTTTACCATGCATAAAAAAATAGACAAATCTAACCCTACATAATATTTTAAAGATAATTGTATCATGGTAAAAATACAATCTTGCCCCCATTACCTCAGCCATGGATTTTTCTTGCAAGGCGAGTTTTGTACTTTAATTATTACAACAAATAGTGATCTATATCTTGTAGGAGGATTACTTTACGCGTGCGCACATATACACACAAAAGCTAAAGGGTTTGGGGAATTCACTATTCACCCACATCCATTGCATTGTCCTTCCTTTTTTGTCACTTTTTTATTTTTCTTGTTTTTTTCACTTTTTTTTTTAAATTTGTTTGTTTTATTTTTTGAAATATTGATGTAATTAAAAATGAAGTTTTGCAATTTATTTCTTTTCTTTTTGCCTTTTTATAGGGTTAAAATGGTTTATCTATTTGCTAGGGTAACCCAAGTTGTTCCAGTTTAGAAGTTTGGTGAGATGTTTTTATTTTTAATTGAACATGACCTTGTTATTGTTTATCTCATATAGTTAAAAACAATAGTTTCAGATAAAAAACCATTATACATAAAGTTAAAATATATGGAAAAAATATTGTAGCTTTCCTCACATGTTATTGTGAATTGCTACAGTGTTTTTCTCTTTTTTTATTTTTTTTTTAAAATTATCTTTGTTAATTTTTATTTTTTAATATAGAGTTAGTTAAAAATTTAGCTTTGTAATTTTTTTCTTTTAAAATATTATAGATTGTTACAGTGTTTTCCTACATGATTTTTCTATTTTATTATACATAAAGCTAAAACAAGTGGGGAAAGTATTATATCTTTCCTCACATATTACTGTGAATTACTACAATACTTTTTTTTTCCTATAATATTTTCTTTTTTTTTCTTTTTTCCCCCAAAATTATCTGTCAATTTTACTTTTTAAATATTAAACTAGTTAAAAATTTAACTTTGTAATTTTTTTCTTTAAAATATTGTGGATTGCTACGGTATTTTCCTACATAGTTTTTCTATTTTATGTTTTTTATTTTTCATTGTTACAGTGTTTTCCTACATGATTTTTCTATTTTATTATACATAAAGCTAAAACAAGTGGGGAAAGTATTATATCTTTCCTCACATATTACTGTGAATTACTACAATACTTTTTTTTTCCTATAATATTTTCTTTTTTTTTCTTTTTTCCCCCAAAATTATCTGTCAATTTTACTTTTTAAATATTAAACTAGTTAAAAATTTAACTTTGTAATTTTTTTCTTTAAAATATTGTGGATTGCTACGGTATTTTCCTACATAGTTTTTCTATTTTATGTTTTTTATTTTTCAAAATTATATTTTTCGATTTTATTTTTTTAATATTGAATTGATTGAGAATTTAATTTTGTAATTTCTATATATAAAACATTTTTGATTGCTTTACTGTTTCTCCACATGTTTTTTTTCTAAATTATCTCTGTCGATTTTATTTTTTAATATTAAACTAGTTAAAAATTATATTTACAATATGTGGGGAAAACACTATAGCTTTCCTTGCAAATTACCGTGGATTGTTACAATGTTTTTTCATACGTGGTTTTTTAGGTTTTTTGCTAAAATTATCTCTGTTAATTTTATTTTTTAAATATTGAGTTGATTAAAAATTACAATTACAAGTAAATACAAGTAAGGTTAAATCATGCAGGGAAAATGCTATGACTTTTCTTACAAAACACTATGGATTGCTAAAGTTTTTTCTCATATGGTTTGTTTCCTGTTTCTTTTATGTTTTCTTTTTTGTAATATTTTTTTTCTAAAATTATCTTTATCAATTTTATTTTTTTTAATATCGAACTGGTTAAAATTTAACTTTGTAGTAAATCTTGATCATGTGGGGGGAAACACTGTAACTTTTCTCATTAAACACTATGGATTGTTGTAGTGTCTTCCCATATGAGTTTTTTTTCCTTTATCAATTTTATTTTTTTAATATTAAGCTAATAGAAAAATAAAATTACAAGTAATTACAAAAAAAGGCTAAATTATGTGGGGAAGCATTATAGCTTTCATCACAAAACACTGTAAATTGCTACAGTGTTCCCAATATGGTTTTTTTAATTTTTTTGTTATATTTTTTTCTAAAATTATCTTTGATTTTATTTTTTTAATATTGAGGTGATTGAGAATTTAAATTTGTAATTTTTTTTTAAAACACTGTGATTTGCTATAGTGTGTTCTTACATGATTTTTTTTCTGATTTTTTTAAAAATTATCTTTGTCAATTTATTTTTTTGAATATTGAGTTGATTAAGAATTATAATTAAAATAAAGCTAAATCATATGGGAAAAGGGTTGTAGTTTTTTTTTACAAAACGTTGTGGATTACTACAATATTTCTCTAAATAATTTTTTTATTATTTTTTTAAAAATTATCTTTTCTGATTTTATTGGGGAAAACATTGTAGTTTTCCTCACAAAATATTGTTAATTGCTACAATATTTTTTTCTTATGGGTTTTTTTTCCTTCTAAAATTATCTTTGTTGATTTTTTTAATATTAAATTGATTGAATTTAGCTTTGTAATATTTTTTTTATTAATAGAAAAGATAAATCATATGAGAAAATTATTATATCTTTTCTCACAAAATACTATGAATTGCTACAAATTATTTTATTCAGTGTTTAATTTTTTTTTATCATCAATACAACTTTTTTTTCTATAATGAAATATTACTTAATCATACCTCTAATTTTTATTATTTATTTAACGCTGATTCATAATTATAATATTATTAAATATATTTATTTTATAAAAATCTATAACAGCATGCGACATACCATCTTGTCTTTATCTTGTATGTATAAAGAAAACTCATAAATGAAATTTTTTATAGTTAATTGGGCTCTTCGAAACTTTTGCTAGATTCCTGAGATAATTGGGCTCTGTGGATATCTTGAGAACTTGAAGCTTTTCTTCAGCCTTGAAAATTGCCAAGATGATTTACACTTGAAAATTGCTAAGATGCTTTACAGAGATACAACTCCTGCCTGTCATTTTGCCAACACATTTTTTCGTCATTAAATTCCGAATTTTAACAGCATCATCCCATCGGCCAACCACTCTGTAGACATTAGTTAATTAAATAAACATAGCTTAAGGGGTGGTCAGGTTTCAATTCCATTACTTTCTTTGCAATGCTCTCTGCAATAGTAGAGCGTGAACTGGCTATACAAGCACCAAGATGGGTCATCTCTCCAATCTGCGTTCTCTATCAAATTTTCTGCTTCTTCAAACAAACCAGCATGGCCTAAAAGTTACTTCATGCAATTTTGTTGCTATATTCCTGGTTTAATGTCATATACCTCAGTCATTGCGGCAAAATATTTCAGCTCTTATTCAACGAAACCAGCATGACTACAAGCGAAAGGAACCCCAACAAAACTAGCAGAATGGCTAGATGCACTTCATAAAATTTATTGTCATATTATTTCATTGTGGACACGTTCTGGGACTTTATTATTTGGAATTATAATAATAAAATACTTTAAAGATGATATAAAAATAATATAAGATTCTCTTACAACAGACAAACCATTTTATTGAAGATTAATTTGTTTAAATAGCATGATTACATATGCTGGTTATTTGGTACAATCTTCATGATGAACCTTTCACGTATATATATCAGTATAGCTTAAACAACAAAATATTTCGTCTGCTCATCAACCAATATGTGGAATATCTTTCACAATTCCATATTTATCAACCCAGACTCGGACCCTGTCGCAACGGAAATCCATGGTCACCATCATTCCTTCCTTCACAATCCCAGCACCAACCTTGGGATTCTCTCTTACGATGATTTTTGCTGCCACTTCTCCGTTTATTCCCACTAGCTCCGGCCACGAGCTCTTTCCCGCATCTAAGGTTAACAAGAATTATAGTTAAATGTATCAAAAAGAATGGTTAAATTATATATATATATATATAAACTCATTGGCATGGTTCTCATGCACTGTTGTATATATAAATAAGCACATTAAAATAATCAATCGCTTACCAGGGCAAACATCTGTCATCTTTCCTTTCTCTTGCGATGCGATGGATTAAGGGAAGGAGATGGAACAATATATAGGGGAGGCGAGGATAGTTTTCAGCTTTGAGAGCTTTTATCTATCCATTTGTCTGTTTGACAATGAAAATTCTCAATAGTCGACTTGTTGAATGCTAGCCACTTGCTACCCACTGTGTTTGAAAGTCTTTGCTTACACGTAAGGTCCACTGTTGAACTTATTTTTCTGAAATTAATTTAAGCGATCCATCGGAACCAGAGTGATGTCTACGACGTTGGAATGTTGGAATGAGTAGTTGATGACGATGAGGATGAGGAGGGCGGCCTATCCTTTAATATACAACAGTTAAAATGTGGACACGGTATATAAATGCTCCACCCCTCTAAAAAAAAAAGTTCAAAAATATTATAAAAATGATATACATTTGAGATTAGGAAGTAATATAACATTTCTTTTGCGTTGAACGACGTGTTGCATCAAACTAGACCATGTGTGCAGCTAAGAACCTGATACGCTCCGTTAGGGAAAAATTAACATATTAATTTACCGTAAAGACGTACTATCAGATTGTGAGGGAATTAATATATCATAAAAATACATTTGATGCAGCCGAGTAGCTTAAAATTGAAGGATAACAACATACATAGATAATCTAGTAAATATTTTATAAATTAGTGAGTCATGGGTATGTCCAAAAAAATTATATCTGATCGTGACCAGTATAATGCTTAGAAGATGACATGATTTTTTATTTAATTATTGAATTAGACTTGATTTTTTACAGAAAATTCCCGAAGCTTGGTTTCACTAAGAACCCGCTTTGCTTGTTCATCCACTACACTGATTTCCTGAAATAAGTCTCAGGAAATCATGTTAGGCCAATTTTCCTTAATTTCTTTGAATTTCTTGTGTTATTTTTCATTTTATGTTATTTTCTTCATTACATTTTAGGATTATGATTTTATTATCTAGTATAGGTTGGTTTCGTGATCTATTTAAAGATATTTTAAACATCTTTAGAAGGCAAAATTTATTTTCTTTAGAAATCTAGAGAAATAAACTTTGAATTTAAAGTTTAAGATTGCAGCCCTTTTCGCTCATTAAATTTGTTTTTTTACTATTTTTTTATTGTATTTATGCTTTCACTTCCACCACCTTTATAATTATATTAAGAGATTTAATATAGTGTTAGCTATGTTCGGTGCCAGCACTTCACTGCAGGCCATTTTATATTTTGCACAAAAAATAATGTTCTTGTGCCGCAAGTGTATTTTTTTAATAAGGAAGAAAAATATGCGGCTCAGGTTATAGACCCGAATAAATTAAATAAGTTGTTTTTATTTTAATTAGAATAAAAAAAATAAAAAATAATAATAAATGGATCAAATTTAAAAAAAAAGTGATCAGGATAACCTAGAAAAAACATAGTTTTTCTAAAAAAAAACAAATAATACAACTCAATTCACAACTCATTAAACAAAAATCATTAAATACAGAATAACAAAATAGGGTAAAAAATACCTAAAAAATCAGTCATAGTCAATTTGAGTTAGTATAACAAATCTATAACCCTGGGAATCAGGATTAAGCTAACCTAGGATATCTCACCACACTCATAGCTTACATTATGAAATTTGAATAACCAATTAAAAAATAAAGAGAATTACAAAACCTATTTTTTTTAAAAAATCAAATCGTGTTAATTTTTCAAACATGTGAATAGCATCATTAGACCTAAAGCATCCTATTTGAAACAAACATAAGCTCAATTCCCAAAAACTAATTAAATTATACAAAATGATTTAAAAAAATAACAATTACAAGAATGAAGATCAAAATTGAAATAAAAAAAAAATATTGGATTGAAGGGTGAAAAAAGTTAGAAATCAAAACAATGAGAACCAAATTAAAAAACATAATACCATAAATTTGAATTAATGGATGAAATATGAAACGAATAAACTTCTACAAAATGGCCAAAGAAAAAAAATTCAAAAGAATAAGGATCAACTTGAAAATAAATAATTTATGTCAAATAAGAATTTATGGATTGAATTAAAAAAAATAAAATTTTTATAAACACTACCAGAAATTCAACTAAAACCAATAGAATTACCGATGAAATTTTTTGTTAGTAATTTGCAGTGATAATTACCAATGGATGTAAATCAGTCGGTATATACCGATAGAATACGTCTGTCGGTAAATAATAGATGGAATATATAGAGTTTTGAAGAAAAAAATAGTTTGTTGACGTGGAAGATTTTGTAGGCGATTTTATCGACAAAATTACCATCGGGATCTCCATACAGTGATGTGACCCCTTCACCGTCAAAATTGTCAATGGAATCACTGATGAAATATTTTCATCGGTGATTTTATTGGTAAAAGTTAATATATCACCAAGCTGTCAACCCTCCCCTCTCCTATTTACCCTTCTTATTCCCCATCCCTGCATCCAAACAAACTCTCCCCTCCTAAACTACAAGTAACCACCACCCAAAACATCCCTCATTTCTCAACACAAATCATCGTTATTTATTTTTTGCAGTCACAACATCCATATTCTGATTTATTGTGGATTTTGACATTTTTTTTAAGTAAATCTATCTTTTTTAATTTTAATATTAAATGTCAATTTTATTATTATTTAATTTTATTTTTATTATATGTATTTTGTTAGGGTATGTACATGTTTTATTGTTTTTTCTCAAACAAACTTGTAGTGTGAATGTATAATTTTGTACTTGTTATGATTTGTTTAGATTTTATAAAATTATATTTATTTGTAAATTGTTAAAACTTATGTCAAATTATCGAATTAGATATGTTGGGATGAAATAAATAATTGCTTGATTAACAGGTCCGTTTTAATTTTTATCAATGTTTTTGTGAAATTGTAATTTCTGTAAATTCATGTATATAAATTTTTATGGACGTTGATAATTAGTAATTGGTAATTGATAATGAATATTTAAGAGAAGTTTTAATTAGTTAAACCAATAATTAGTAATTGGTAATCTTGAGTTAAACCAAAAATTTTTTTCAAATTTATTTACTTAACGTAGTTAATTAATACATATTGTCATTATTATTTTATAGAAGTTTAATAGAAATTATGGATGATCGTTCATGAATTACTCGCCTCCTATGTTGGTACAGTCCATAATTACTGACGAACGCACTGATCGAATGTGATTTCCAAAGCACGGGTAATTAATATATCTCTGATAGCATGTACTTATCGATGGATTGTGAAAATGTTTTAGGGTTATTTAAAATTTTTTGTATGAAATTCAAAATTTTAAAGTGAATTCATCGATGACATGATTGATAGAATAATTAAAAATAATATTATTTAATAGTCCATTGGTGATTCCGTCAGAAAAATCATAATATAACTCCCACAGAGAGCCCTTTCAATTTATTTTTTTGTGCTCTTTTGTTTTATCCATTTTCTTGCTTTCCTTCTTTCAAAACATCTCTTGTTTTTTCCTTGTAATCTCTAGCTATAATTCTAGCAATGAGGATGACTTATCCTTATATGCTGATTAAGAAGAGGCACCTGCTGCCCCTTCCAGCATTGTTCCACAACGTAGGGGCGGTGTGCCTTCATAGCGAAGTCAATTTATCTGCAAATACAAGGCACACTGGAAGGACGACCTTTTAATATAAGTTTGTTGCAATTTTAGTTTTTTTTTATAACATAATTTATGAATAGCTAATTAATATTTCATTAATTTTATTTATTTTCAAATTCACGAACATTGAGTTTGCCTGAGTAATAACATCAATATTTAAATCGTTGATGTAGATTCTATTTTTTCATTGGAGTCAGGTTTCCAAATATCCTAATTAGAGATCTTATATCGATGCATGGTTTTCAAGATTTGAGGTTGGTGTTAACTTTTAATTTTATTTATTTTTAATAAATTATTATTTTTATTTTTAATAAATTATTTATACACAAAAAAAATTTAAGTGGGATAGTGCGCATGACAATGTTGTGAGGAGGGTGTGAGAGAATCACGTGGCAACTAGATAACATCGGAAACAATACGATATTTTTTTTAAACAAAGTTATATTTTAAAATCTAAATTGTCATTAACTCATATAAAATTTGTTAATGGAAGTAGGTTGTGTGATTTTTGATATGAAGCACAAAAAAAGGCTAAAAAATACATTAGGGATAACGGTCTATAAGGCTGAAATTGCATGACGGTTTGGAGGAATTTCAAGCCGCCATACATCCTGGAGGATATATGGCCATAGTATATTTAGCACATGACATTTGAGCGGTTCACATGACGCTCATAGTCCGGTGCCGATAACTAGAACTGACAAATTCATGGTTCGATGATCACACACACTGGCTGCTTCATTTCATTCATTATATATGCGAAGCAGATGGTAAGATTAATTTTAATAAAATCTATCATTAATTAATTTGTTGTTATTTATAAATATATTTAACTTGCAATATTTTCTTTCTTACAGGCTACGTCTGTTGGACGTGAGCCGAACCCAATGGAGCTGTTAGTAGAAATGCATGTGCGGAGTGAAGACCGCCTAAGGCAGGTGCAATAGTTTGTTGACAACTACGCTCAACACTTCGTGGTATGTTCATTCAACCATTTTATTTTGTAAGTTATTATTTTTTTGAATTAAATATGATGATTTCTTTTTTAATTTTTAGAAGACATATAATAGCCGGCTGAGGGCGAGATATGGGGACAATCCTTCAACTCACCTGGATTTTGATATGGATTTATGAATGGAGGCAAAATCATCTAGTGCACCTGATTAAAGTAGGGTGTACAAACTCTCCAACACTACGACCGATAACTTGCGGGCGGCTCGTAATGTCTCAATCGTTGGGAGCTCTCAATTTATATCGAGCACCTAGTCTGAGGAGATCATGGCCTTGAAACAACAATATCAGTAACTCTCGGTGGATTATGAACACTTTTTCCATCTCATCATGGACATGAGATCACAGATGGGTGGTAAGTGTGTGCCTCTTTTTTGGTCGTATGGTCTTAGGAACAACCAGCCTCCTCCTCCTCCTCTAGCTCCATCATTGTTCTAGTTCAATTTTTTTAAAAAACACTTTAAAATTATAATGAATATTTGGATGAATATCATTTAACTTTATTTTTATATTTTTAATGTTTTATACAATTTTATTTGCTTAATTGGTTTTTTTTAAACTATTATTCTATATTATTTATTCTACACAATTTTATTTTTAAAAATATTTTTAAATTCTAACTAATGGATTTACAGATCAAATGAGTCCATTGGTATTTCATAGAGAGTTGCAAAATTTTTACTGCATATGTCACAATCACCGACATCAATCCAAACAAAATTAGTTCGTCGGTATTTTATAGAGAGTTGCAAAATATTTACTCCATATACCACAATCACCAACATTAATATAAATAGAATTAGTTTATCGGTAATTTATAGAGAGTTGCAAAATATTTACTGTATATGTCACAATCACCGACATCGTTAAACACATAATAATTTCATCGGGAATGTTTTTTTTTCCTTTGGCACACATTTTTTATTTGTAAAACCATCGTTTTTTTTTTCCGACAGAAGTAGCGATCAAACATGGAATCACCGATGAATGGTATTTCGATGAACATATTTCATTGGTGAAATTTGTGGTAAACTTTTTACCGATATATGGTAATCTTACACCAACTAAAAATGGTCATAAGTAAAACTATTAAATGTTGTAGTGCAAAAATTCAAGAACAAAAATTAGAAATCAAAAAAGTAAGGATTGAAGTTATAATACCAATAACAAAAAGGATCATACTATACTTTTGGGGGTTTAGAGAGAAAAGAAAAAAAATGTCCGCCAGTAACAAACCAGACCATTATAGCTAACGCGCGCCATTCCACAAGGAAGAAGACGTGGCAACGCTTCCAATAAAATAGCAGAAGGGTATTTTTAGATATGGAGAGGCACCACACATGTCAATCAAAGGGCTCAATGATCTCTCATGAGTCAAGGAGGGTGCTTTATAAACCTAACATTTTTGTTTTTTTATTTAGTCAAATACCAAATTGCCCTTAAGCTAAATTAATAATAACAAAAAAAAAAATGTGAAAAGACCAAAAAGTCCATTGACTCTAGTTTTAATTTTTTTGCTTTTAAGAGCATTTTCGTTGTTTCACTGTATATTTTAATTATTTATTGCTTTTTATATTTGATAAAATATCAAATTGCCTCTTAAATGACATTATAAATTTGAAAAAACCATTATGAAGATACAAAATTACCCTTTAGTGCTAGTTTTAAGTTTTTTTTTGTTTCCAATGATATTTTGGTTGTTTTACTATGTAATTAAGATAAGAGAAAAACTTATTTTTCCTTGATCTATTTAGTAATGATAGATAAGTCCTATGAAAAGATTTTATTGTCCTTAATAGCTAATGTTAAGTTTTTTTAGATGAAGAGACAAAACAATTTAAACTATTTCAATAAACAGTATTTATGGGTCAGCAACTATAGTGTTTTTCTAAGACCTTGTAACTTGATTTAATGAGAAGGGTCAACAGACCCTCTGATTTTGAATTCTCGATTTTTTGAATTGCTATAACATGAAGGATATTTCTGAAAGAAGTTGCAAAACGAGAGTCCATTGGGGTTAGTTTAATGATTTTCAAATGTAAAAAAGAAAAAAAGAAAAGAAGAAGAAGAAGAAGCAGCAACCATTGGCATCTCTCATGTGCTCAATTCCAATAATAATAATAATAATAATAATAATAATAATAATAATAAAATGAAATAAAATCCAACACTTTCCTCTTCACAAACTACTACTCAAATTCATTAATAAATAATAAAAAAATAATAATCAAACATGCATTATCCCAACACTCCCCTCCAGCTTCAGCTCCCATTTTCGCACTTCATTAATTTTCTTGACAACATCTATATACATGCATCCCTAAAATATTCTAACAGTATTATTATGTCTCTAAAGCCTATAATATAGTTCTAACTGTATTATTATGTCTCTAACTGTATTATTATGTCTCTAAAATATAGTTCATCAAACTCAATTATTACAATGCAATCAACACTGCTAGCATAGACGTATTGAATTAACTATTGTTGCGGTGAAGAGACTTTAATAGTTATTTTGTTGAAGTATTGTTCAGACATGCATGGAAGTGTGATAGTGGTTATATTTAAAATATTTTTTATTTTAAAATATATTAAAATAATATTTTTTTATTTTTAAAAAATTATTTTTGATATCAGTACATCAAAATGATCTAAAAATATCAAAAATATATTAATTTAAAGAAAAAAATAAAAATAATTTAAATTTTTTCAAGTCAAACACTACCTAAGGATGTGTTCTGTAACATGAAAATTAAAAAAAAAAGAATTTTACTTTGTATATATATTCACCTCTATTCATTGTGTTTACCATAGCTTCTCTTCGAAGAAGCTGTTTAGTTTGCACCCGTATTTAGATGTGTTTTAAAAATTTATTTGATATAAAAAAATATTAAATTGATTGTAACGGCTCCAATACTTGGAACAAACACATTTTTAATTTTCAAAATATTGTAATTTTTTTATTTTCCCTACCGCAGTTTCTACCAAAATTCCGGTTGAGCTTCCCCTGTACTAGAATATTTCAAGTTATTGACATAAATCTATTTCACTTCTATGTATGTTCTCAATTCTTTAATCCAAACATCCTAAACATAATAAACATCAATCAATTACTATAAATTTCAATTCATCCAATATAACATCCAATTAATTATATCACATTTTAATTATAAGATTGGATAATTTATATCGAATCTAGCATGCATAATAAATATGGATAAGTTATGATTCATGTGTCTAGAAACAAAAGTGAAGCATTAATTATATTTTCATGCTTAAAACAAAAACCATTACATCCCAAAAATTAACATAATATATCTAATCTATATGAACAAAAGAGATAAGATAAATCTATTTATGATGTTAATGTGATGGCCATGAAAAGTGCAACAAACAAAACAGAAACTAGTGGAAAAGTTAATAAATAATTATTACAACAAAGAATATAATCAAATTCCCTTTTTATTTTCATTTCCAACCGAAAAGTAAGGCATTTTTATCATGTGTTCCTTATTATTTCATTATCTTTCTTATCCTTGTCGCAAACATTAACATCATAATGCTATTAATCACCTATAACTCGGGTCAACTAATCAATTTTGATATCAATTCCAATTTGATATCATTCACCATCACCTCGAGTATGGTTAATCAAAGGTATAATGATATCAATCTACTTGGTATCATTAGTTTTCATTCTATTAGATAGCTAATCAAGTTTTCATATACATGCCAATGCCAATATACCTTAACATCAATAGGCTTCCTTATTTTTTAGGATCGGCTAATCAAGTTTGTTTTCATATATTCGCTTCATGTTCATGTTGATACCAATAAACGTCATTGGTATTGTTAGTCTTATGTACTGAAAATGACTAATCATGATGCGAATTTCGTGATCACATGGTCACGCAATCCA
This sequence comes from Populus euphratica, assembly GCF_000495115.2. Lineage (NCBI taxonomy): Eukaryota > Viridiplantae > Streptophyta > Magnoliopsida > Malpighiales > Salicaceae > Populus > Populus euphratica. Next base: position 1,767,397 of record NW_011499880.1, read on the forward strand.
CACTAAACGTCATTGGTATCGTTAGTCTTATGTACTGAAAATGACTAATCATGATGCGAATTTCGTGATCACATGGTCACGCAATCCACACCCAAAGACACCAATTCCCGGAAAGCCAAGTAAATCAAATTTGATAGTGGTGTGACACAAAGATAACTTGTACCTAGACACCAGCACTATTGAAAACGGAAAACTCCCACCCAAAGTATATTGATTTGCGAATGAAAAGTATAAAGATGACGCCACGAAGACAATTGTTCTTCGATACATCATTTTTTCAGTTCATTAGAGAACCATGAAAGGGAGATTATCTCACTAACACACACACAAAGTGCGGCAAACAAGAAGTTTTATTAATCTAAATTGTCTAACCTTACATGTTTGATTATGTCTCTATTTATACTAACTCTAGACTTAAAGAAACCCTAATGGACCCCCCTTAGGTGGACTTACATGAAGCCCACTTACAATTGACCCAAATAAGTAATAATAATCCAAAGACTAAGAAGAAAATAATAAAAATCTGAAAATTACTATCCTACATATGTTAGAATCAGATTTGTCACAATGAAGAAGTCCAAAATAGACTAGGAAATCTGATTTGAAGGTAGAATTTACTCTAAAGTCTTCTTTCCTTCTGTAGCTAGGATGAATAATGAATCCTTGTAAGAAAAGGATTCTGAAATAATTATGAATCCTTGCCACACTTGGAAACTATGTTGCAGCCCATTAAAGATCTTTCTAGACTTAGTATATTTTCAAAATAAGCTGCCATATCCTTTTAGGAAAAGAATCCTAATCAAATAAGAATCCACAAGTCAAAACTCGTATTGAGATGCCTTTCCGAACTCCGATTGACCTAAAAGTTTAAACCAAGGTAGGAAAACATGCCAGGCGATGCCACATAAAATTTCAGCCTGCTCCAACGTTCGGATTGAAAATTATGATTGTTGCCGTAAAACTAGATAGTTGCACATTCTACATCAAAATCCGAATTTGACCTTGCCTGGATCATATCATTCCCTTTCTCTTCAAGATGATTCATCCTCAAATCACCAATAAGTTGAATGGACAATTCCTTAGCCTTTTTTTAAAGCGTCTAGAGTTCTCTTTTAGCAAACGATCGTCGCCAACGACTTTGGATGAAAGTTGCAGCCATTCTATTTTGTATATCATCATTGCAGTCCTTTTTCTCCTTTTTTTCTGAGGCTTGTTGGGCATTGATTGCTGCCGTTAACATATCAAGTTCTTGCTTCATCTCCCCTAGAATATGGGATAGAATCTTGGATTCTTTTTTTAGAATACTAATCTCTTTATCTCTTTCCCTTTGATACCACCTCTCTTTTTGAATTTGCCTTTTCTTTTGTCATAGTACCTCATCAAAATACATTAAATCCCTTTTATTTTTATGCTACTAAAAATCTTCCTAGTAGCCTATGATCTCTTCCTTAAAACCACCATCACCAATATCATCAAATTCCCCCTCAAAATCCTCATAATCAGCCTACCTTGGCCTTTCGGCCCTACTACCATTGTTTGATTTCCATTCAGCCGCAACCTTTCTCAAGTCTTGGGTACATGTTCCAGCCATGTTTCCATGTTTGCCCACCTTCTCAAGTCTGTCACACACGTTCCCCATCATCAAATTCATGCTTTCCATCATTTTTGTCATGGCTTGCATTTGGAACGTAAGTTCTCCCTCGGGATAGGGTGGTGTGTTGTTTTGATCTGACATGATAGTACCTATAAAACTTGGTTAATGGTAAAAAAAAGTATCCTCATGTTGCTCGTGTTTCGCTCAAACACTCTTAATATCCTCACACGCTCACACCTCTCGTCTCACCTTCTTGCGGTTCTTGCGAAACTGAAACCAACACCAAATAAACCAACTTGGCAGCGCAACACACACACACACACACTTAAGAAGCAATAAAAATAAGAAAACAAGCAAAACAAAACTACGATGATAGTCTCGCGAGTAGCAAGCGAGTTTATCCGAATTAGGAACGAAACTGAAGACTCGAATAAAAATAGAAATGAAATACTCAAAAAAATAATGAAACATCACCCAAATATGTTGGATATGTGGAAAATATGCGGTAAGAAATGAAAACAATAGAAAGAAAGCGAATTTCAAAAGTTGACGCAAAACATACTTGTTTACGACGAGTTAAGTCCAAATCTGGAACCTAAAGTAAATGATGTACAATTGAGTTAAATTTTAGATATAGTGTGATATCAACCCATATAGATAGAATATAAATTTTGATCAATTTATGATAAGGTTTGATATACTGATGCAAAAACATTATAAATCAGATCTAATTAGACCTGAATTTGAAACCCAAAGAAAACGATATCCAATTGACTCCAAAATCAATATGTAGTGTGATTAGGATCCCATTAATCATATTTTCAAATTTGAGCTAATTCTGAGTTGATTTGATCTAATTTTTCCTTGTTTAGTTTTCTATGGCAGAAATTAATAAACGTCTTTTTGAACGATTTTTTTTTACTTTTCTCTTTTCTCTCTCTGTTTTTTTATTTTGATGGTACTGATAAATTTTGAACTATAACATAATGAAATAACAATTTTTTTTTATATGGTGCAAAATCAAGGAGAAGAAAAAATTGGATATTGAGGAATTTTTGCGGAAACAATAAAAAAAGAAAATTTCAGAATGATATAACCTGATTAATAGAGCCAAGCACTAATACCAAATAATGCGAACCTCATGATCACGTGGTCACACAACCCACACTCAAAGACACCAATTCTCTGAAAGCCAAGTAAATTAGGTTTGATAGGAGTGTGACACAAAGATAACTTGTACCTAGGCACCAGCACTATTGAAAATGGAAAACTCCCACCCAATGAATATTGATTCGCGAACGAGAAGTATAAGGATGACGCAACAAAGATAGTTGTTCTTCGATAAGTTATTTTTTCAGTTTATTAGATAACCATTGAAGGGAGATTATCTCACTAACACACACACAAAGTGCGACAAACAAGACATTTTATTACTCTAAATTGTCTAACCTTACATGTTTAGTTATGCCTTTATTTATACTGACCATAAACTTAAAGAAACCCTAATGGACCCCCCTTAGGTGGACTTACATGAAACCCACTTACTATTGACCCAAATTAGTAATAATAACCCAAAGACTAAGAAGAAAATAATAAAAATCTAAAAATTATCATCCTAAATATGCTAGAATCAGATTTGTCACAATGAAGAAGTCCCAAATAGACTAGGAAATCTGATTTGAAGGTAGAATTTATTCTAAAGTCTTCTGTCCTTATGTAGCTAGGATGAATAAGGAATCCTTGTAAGAAAAGGATTCTGAAATAATTATGAATCCTTGCCACACTTAGAGATTATATTGCAGCCCATTAAAGATCTTTGTAGAATTAGTATATTTCCAAAATAAGTTGCCACATTCTTTTAGAAAAAGAATCCTAGTCAAATAGGAAGTCCATAAGTCAAAAGGAAGTAAATAACAAAATTCGTACAACCTCTGTTCACCTGTATTGAGATGCCTTTTCGAACTCCGATTGACTTGAAATTTTAAACCAAGGTAGGAAAACATGTCAAGAGACACCACATAAAACTTCAGCTCGCTCCAACGGTTGGATTGAGAATTATGATTATTGCCGTAAAACTGGATAGTTGCACATTCTACATCAAAAATCTGAATTTGACCTTACCTGGATCGTATCAAATCAACTTCAAGTAAATACTAATACCAATATAACTCATCGGTATCATTAATTTCACGTATCAAGAATGACTAATCAAGTTCAAGTAAATGTTGATACCAACACAATATATTGTTATCATTAGTCTCTCGTACCAAGAATGACTAATCAAGTTCTGGAATGTTGATACCAATGTAACCCACTAGTATCATTAGTTACCTATACAGGGAATGACTAATCAAATTCTTTACAATACTTTTAATTTTTCATTTGACAATGTCGATGTTAAAGAACCTATTAACATCATTAGCTTTGATTTTTGGTAAGGGTAATCAAGTTTTCCATCCATTTATTTTTTTCCATTAAGGTCATAGCTAATTTCAGACCAATTTATATCATTACTCACAAGGTAGAAGACTAATAAAATCTCAATTCTTCTTTTAGTTTTTTCATTATCCATCAATTCATTTATTTTTTTCAATACCAAGTTTAGAAATCATATAGAAGTAAAATCAACAGTTCTACTAGCATGCTAGTTAGCTAAGGATAGGTGTTAGACACCTACCTGTCATACGTGATGATCATGTACCTTCTTCGGCCAGTGGTATAACTGCTAGAATACCTCCTATCAACATAGGAATAATTTCATTACTATCATTTCCATAAAATTAGGAAACATATATAGTTTCCAAAATAAGAATCTTCATTGTTTCTATATAATACATGCAATAAATACCTCTTCGTAATTTATTTTACATTTCTAACTAATTAAACATATCACAAGACACATTCATAATTAAATGGAAGCTTCTATCAATCATAGAGAAATTCACTATGCAAGTCCTCGACCGAATACACCCCTTCTATTTTAAGAAACTTGTATTTCTTTTTAGTTTTTCTTCAACTTCTTTTTCTTTATATAAATCAATTTACGTCATCACATACACAATTCAACACAACAGTTAAATCAATTTCATGCCTCCTTTTAAGGATTTCATTGGCCGAACCTATGCTACAAAGAAGTATACATGTTTTTCTTGAAGTTTTTATACCATTTTCTTCTTATCCTTTCAATTTATACCTACACTAACACAATTCATAACAATTAAAGTAATTAAATTCATTTCTCCATTTGTCTGGGCCGAAGTCCACCCATTAAAAGAGAAACATGTTTTCTTTCTAATTTTTCACAATTCTTACTTGAGTCAACCTTTATTCCTGTCCAAAAACATAATTTTAAGTTAACAATATTGTTCCAAACAACACAATACATTATACTCAACTTTCCATAATATGTACATAACATAATATGCCCATAAATATATCACAACTTCAATCGATTCAAATTAAGTTTCCTTAGCTCTTAATGATGATGAATCAATGGGGAAATTGCAAAGAAAACTCAAGTTTTTCCTTCACTCTTCACTCTCCTTTTTTACTTTTCAAAACCCTTAATTTACACCCTTAAAAACCCTCTAAATATCGGGTTTTTCTCTTTTAATTCATTCAAAATTCATTTAACCCCTTAAATCTATCTTTTTTGATGTTTTTCTGTTAAGAATTTGGTAGAGAAAGAAACAATCCACACCCTCTTCTATTTATGGTGTTGCTGACCACAAGCTTTTCTAAGAAGCTTATTTTTTTAGTCAAAGGCCGCAATGCTCTTATATCTATTTCATTTGTTTTTCATTTTATCGGATTCTAAATATTCATTCATAAAAAAATTTCTTTTCAATGATTTATTATTCTTTTCATTTTAAGTATTTAATTAAACCATGACATCATTAAATTTAATTTTTGAAATTTTACTAACATGGTAAAATTTAGGGGTGATCATTTTTTATTCGGTTTGGCTTTTATTAAAAAATAACCAAACTAATTTTTTTTTTTAAAATCAAAACTGGTTCAAACTAACCGGTTTTAATTCGATTTGGTTTTTTAGGATAAAAACCGGTTCAAACCGGTTTGACTTGGTTTTTTCAGTTTGGCTTAGTTTTGGCTTAATTTTTTTCCTGTGTTTTTTTGGTTTGGGTCTGGTTTAGTTTTTTCAGTTTCAGGCCTATAAAACCAAAATTAAATCGAACCAGCCTGTTTTTTTTTTAAATTTTAATTGGTTTAATCGATTTTTTTCACCATTCAGTGTTTTTGGTTACTGTTTTTTCCGGTTTTCTCGATTTAATCGATTTTTTCACTGTTTAGATTTTTTGGTTATTGTTTTTTCTAGTTTTTTTGGTTTAATTGGTTTTTCAATTTTTTTACTTACCCCTGGTAAAATTCTACCCGAGGTTTAGAGTACACACCATGGTAAAACAATTAATTTTTGTATTATGACTAACAATGGCTATCATAATGTTCCTGGTGTATTTGGATCGATTATTTATAAAATATAGTAGAGAAAGATTAAAATTTCTAAATGAGGACAGTACTAATATGGTACAAGTATTCAAATATATACGCCTCCTCGACAACAAATTAATTTGATCGGAAAGGCATTACAGATTAATTGTGGAATAATTATAACAATCATTAAGAATTTTAATTAATATTGTTCATGAGTGTAAAATTTTATTATTAATACACTCTAATAGTGAAAAGTATTGCAGTGTTATGTTTATTCTTATATCTCATTCAATTTAATTAGGTGAAATATTTATAATGATGAATGATGCTAGAAAAAATATTTGTGTATTTTAAAATGTTAACAATATCATATTTTTTCTCAAATGAAAAACAATATAACAGGAACACTTTTTCTAGTTTTATGAGTTAGGAAAATATTCTGATATTTTAAGAAATGAACATTTTTTTTTACTGAAGAAGAAAAGAAAAAAAAACTACAAAAAAAAACGAAAGAAAAAAAATTACGAGAGCCCTCATAGGTTTAATATTGTAGAAAGATTTGCAAGAGTTCCTCATGGACTCAAAAGTAAAGATTTTTAGCAGAGCTCTCATAAAATCAATATCACAAAAAGTTTTGCAAAATTCTCTAAAAATTAAAAGTTAAAAAGAAGATTTGCAAGAGCAAACTTAAAAATAAAAAATATTTGTGAGAGTTCTCATAGACTCTGTATATAAGAAAGATTTGCAATCATCATAAGTTCAATTTCACAGAAAAATTTGTAATAGTCACCTTATAGACTTTATTAAAAGAAGATTTACAAGTGCCCTTACAGACTTTACAGACTCAATATTGCAAAAGAAGTTTATTTTGGTAGAGATTGTTACATGTTGGGAAATGAAAGAAAGAGAAGGAAACTTGATTAATGGGGTTTCCCAGTTGTCATTCTGCCCTCATGAAAGCGTCCATCGTTGCCCAATAATATACATTTGATTGTAATTTGAGCTGCATCTGGACTCTACATGTCATATTTTATACGGCACATATTCGACTTCATGCAGCCTCGATCAAGAGCTTTATATGTTTTGTTACCAAACATGAGAATTGATTTTTTTGACTGGAAAGCTGGAGCAGACTGTTCTGCCAATAGAAGTAACATAACAGACAAGTAATGCTTTGCTTTGAAAGATTGCTTCTTTTTGTGCTGATAATATATGCAAATAGATCCGAGTCTTCCCTTTTCTAAATTTGGTTCTTCGGTGATAGCATTATTATGGATTTGTGTTTCATTTTTTGCTTTCTGTTCTGTATCCTTTCCTGATGGACGGGAAGGTTTTGATGTTCGTTTTAGGTTTCTGAATCAAATTGGTGCTTTCTTTTACCTATAATCTATATTTCCCTCTGGGTGATTTTGATTTTATTAAGAATGCATGTAATGGATATACTAACCTGCTCGATCATAAATGGTTTGCATCGATCAACTTTGTTCGCAGTGAAGAATCAGTTCACTTTGATTTTTTTTTTTTAAAAAAAAGCCATGATCATGATTTGGTTCATTTGCTGTTCTAGCTTAAGCTTGTTTTCGCACTTTGGTTTAATGGTTAGTTCAATCTGTTTGTGAAGAAGATTTCCAGCCAATGAAAGTCACAATTTTTATTTTTATTCTTATGATTTCTTTGCCAAGATGCTTTAATGATGCGAGTCTTTCTTTATTTCTCATTTGTCAGTTCTGTTGGGATCAGACATAAGTCATGTCTACCGTGTTTATTGTGGTAGAGATTTAATTTTTACCTGCCTGGGAAATTAAAGAGAGAGTTGGAAATTTGATTGACGGGGTTCCGCTTGTCTTTTTACCCTCTTGAAGGTTTCCATCGTTGCCCAATAATATGCAGTTGATTGTTATTTTATGCTGCAGATTTTATATGTCATCCTTTACGATACAAACACTAATAATCTGTATTATATTTGTCAATTTTTTTATTTATTAATATAAGTTTTCATATGTCATCCTTTACGATACAAACACTAATAATCTGTATTATATTTGTCAATTTTTTTATTTATTAATATAAGTTTTTGTCTATATTTTAAGTAATTCTATAAATTTTAAAATTAATTACTATATAAATTTTTAAAATACTAAAATTTATAGAATTCGAACTAATAACTTATATTTGTTATTCTTTTGGATTGGGATTATTGTGGTGAGGAATGAAAAATATAAAAAAAATTCTGGATATTTCTGTAAGCAATTCTGTGTTTTTTATTACATAAGATGTCCCAATTTATTTTTTATTTCTAGACTTATTAAATCTTTATCATTCATGGCAGGTTGAGGCAAATATGTTCTCGTCAGAATCCACAATTTCCCAGCACAAAGCTGAATCAGCATTGCCACAAGCTGGAAAACCCTCGTGAACTAAACGATTACCCCTCGATCATAACTTTGCTCCAAAATCAGGTATCGGGTTTATTTCAATTGATATGTAATTGTTCCTGTTTAATGCATTCAGGAAAAGCTTTATATAGATATCAGAAGGGTTAAGAAAGTAAACAATGTTCAAAACATCTTTCAACTATTTTTATATTTTTTTAATCTTGATCTCAATCTTGGACATTATATATATTTTTTATTTTGGATCATTTATTTATTTTTCTTAAGAGTAAGTCCTTGATTGAAGTTTTTGTCCTCTTATTTGAAGATAAAAGCAATTTAGCCTTCGAATGATTTTTTCCAGTTAACTCCCTACATTTCAAATCTTAAACTTGGTCAAAAAATGCTAACAGGTTAAGCTTTAGGTATTTAATTGAAAAAAAGAATCATTTAGGGACTAAATTGCATTTATTTTAAAACAAGAGAACCAGAAACAACAAGTAAATAAGTACTTACTCACAAGAGAGATAAAATACATGGCCCAAAATAATATTTTTGGAAAATCTCAGATACCAAATGCATGTTACTGTTTTATCCATGCTGTGAACAACTGAGTTGTGTCATTTAACAGTGTTAGTGACGCCAACTGATGGAAGGATGCATGGATCACAAAAATACATAGTAGAGCTGATATCTAGATAAAAAAATAAAAAAAATAAATACTGTTGCTATAGTGGAGGGTAAAAAAAAAAAAAAAAAAAAAAAACTGTTGCTATAGTGGAGGTTTCAAGCTAGTAATATGTATTTGATATTATGGAGTATAATATTTTTTAATTGAAAATACATTAAAATTATATATTTTTTTAAATTTGTTTTTAGTTTTTATATAGTACATTAAAATCATTCAAAATTAAATAAATAAATATCAATTTCATTCATTTTTAAACAAAAAAATAATTTAAAAAGCATTCTAAAAAGCAAGTTATAACACAAAAACAAATTATCGTTCAGTGCTTGTTTAGAATATGATAGGTTTTTTTGTTGCAATTTGAAAAAAATATATGTTTAAATTTTTTGCAAGTTGTAACTATTTTTTAACTAAGATTGTAAGAGATTTTGATGCTTCTTCAAAGTTTAGGTGATATATTCCCAATAGCAGGACACATCTTTTCCTTCATTCAACGTTGGCAACCTATGTTTTGCCAAAGAAAACAGACTCTGTTTATTGAACTAACGAAGGTTAAAGCAAATGAATGGGAGTTTGTGAAGGCTTCCTCTTGTATGACGAAGAAGAAGAAACATGTGGCTAACTGTTGGAATAGGCGTTTCTATGCAGCGTTCTGGGCTGGGTAAAGGGAAGAGGTCTGGAATTCTTTACTATACAGTGAGAGAGGTATTCGCAACTGGAACAGGGGAGAGTCCCTGCTGGTTTTGGTTGGATTGAATAATTCTGGCTTTTTTTTTTTTTTATGGCTGGTATCCGGTTGCTGAAGATGATGGAGGAGGAGAAATGGCGTTGTTGGTTGAAACAATGGAGAACAATGGTGTTTTTTTTTTTACTACTACAACCCGAGATCCTCCATTTTTTTTTTTAACTAAACAGGACTCTTATGTATAGGAGGTGATGTAAATATATATAATCCTTCGTGAATTATCTGCTAACCCCCTTGGAATGATCCTAGCCATTGATGCCATGCCAGTAACCTGGTACTGTCAAACTAGGCTGTCAAATGCTGGTCGAGTTAGTGGTTTTGGACCAGTGTTACAGCAGCTATAGGAGGAGCCACTCTGCGGGAATCACACTAGGAGGTAGTACGATGTCAAGGATACTAGAGAAGTGTCCCTTTTGTTTTACCTGTGGCGTGAGAGAGCATTAAATGCTCTGCAAAAAAGGAACCCCAGCTAGCTCCCTCACGGGAGAAATGAAGAAGAAAATGAATAGTGGTGCTAAAATAGCACTGTTTTGTTCATTTTATAAAGGAGCCTTGATCTTTCAACTTCGATGAATTCGGGCAATTTAGGTTGATTCTCAATATTTTTTTCGATTAAGTTTTGGTTATGTAAATTTAGACCCTTCATTTTCAACTCTTTTTTTAATATGGTCTTGAATAACTTGGTTATATAAATTTAGACCCTCAATCTTGGATGTCTTGAATTTCATCCTCAATTAAATTTCAAACTTCTAATTTCTTTAAATTTATTCTTGAGTTTAATCAATTTTAGTCCTTGAATGTGCGTTTCTTTTTCTATTTGATTCTTGGTTTTAAGATTCTTCAATTTACTCTTCAATAAACCTTCAAACTTCAAAAAAAATTTAGGGATCTAAAATTGAGTTATGAAATATGTAATGCATTTTGGTGTTATATATATATAAAGAATGCTATAATCGAATGTGAAAAGGGAAAAATAAGATGTGCCTTGAAACGCCCAACTGTTTTATTTTTATTTTTTGTTACTGAAAGAAACAGTAAAGTAAATTGCGAGTAGCAAAAACTGCTCCACAAAATGTCAGCAAGCAATAAACTCGGGGCACCAGGTAAAGACATACAGTACATACACGAAAACTATAATAAGATGTTCTTCTTTTTTTTTTGTTTTACTACTTGCATTGGTGAAGCAAGCAGGCCAGCTCTCACTGGTGGTTCGGTACTTTTACGTAACCCACATGTGTAGGATTGGCAACCTTGGTCAGCGTTTGTAGGTCATAAGCAATCCAACACATCGATGTCTTTGTGTTGTAAAAGTAGCCTGAGCACTTGCAGTCACCGGAGCATTTCTTCTCACAATCTGTCTTCTTCATCGGTCCACTTCCATCTCCGTACTTGCTCATCGAATGATCAACCCCTTGCAGTTTATAGTAATAGAAATTCTTGTTACACACAGATGACTTCACTGGTTCACATTTCTTGGTCCATTTCCTAAACTCAGTTGGCAATGGGCAACTAACGCATCGACTGTCTTCACAAAGCCCAAACTTGCCACATTTCTGTGGCAATTGGCACTCACTTTCCCAAATACGTGCATCTCTAGAGAAAAGAGTGAAAGTCACTTCCCAAGAAGCTGAAGTTAACTTGTCATTGAATGTGTAGACTCTAAGATTCCCATCTACGCCGAGTCGAAGAAATGACATTGTGCTGTTGAATTTGGGCCTAGAGAGCAAGGTTCTAGCGCCTGTAGAGAACTCAAGACTCAGGTCTTCCGAATTTGGGGTTTTACTTAGCCTCACGTATTGCAGACGCCCTTTCTGTTTACTAAATGTGTAGTAGACATATGGTTTGGGGGAGTTTGGGCTCTTGTAATACATGGCTAATCTTTCGGGTTCTAAGACCAGGCTATAAGCTCCATTTGTGTTCTGTTTGTCAGATGCTCGACTCACAAGCCTGGTGACGCCTCCAATACGAAGAGGTTGACCAACCAAAAGAGTATCCGTAGGATAGTCAAAACTTTGCCAGATGAAATTGCCTTTAGAATCATGAAGCACCATGTTACCATTTGTTAGCATTTGCAAGCCTACAACACCTCTGTTGCCAGTCTTGGTTTGCCAAGCAACCCTGCCATCAGCATCGGCCAAGATAAGGTTACCATCCTCACCAAAAGTGAGAGTGGCATCTTCCCCAACTGGGTTGCCTCGGTTGGCTTCCCAAACAAAACGCCTCATTGCAGGTGACCTCCTAGTACCCATACGTATAGCGAGAGTGAATGCATTAGGGGTGGTGTTATAAAAGCAAAGTTGGAAAATGGAAACAGAGAGGTCCAGGCCGCGAAAATCTGAACTATACTCTGAGAGGGCTTCCGCAAAGTCTCCAGTATTAACTTCCTTAAATCTGGAAGAAGGAGGGACAGTGGACTGGGCAAGGTTGTATATGGAGATGAGCAATAAAAGAGAGAAGAACCATGACCGTTCCATAGGAATGGAAGAAATTAACTTCTGCTTGTCTATCTAGAATTTGAGTGGCTTTGGTGTAAAACCAGGCAGGCAGGCAACGCCTTCTTATAGCAGATGAGGGTGGCGCGTTTAGTAATTTCAAGATCGAACTTCTTTGACTCTTCGTACATCTTTGCGTACAATGCATCCCAAGTCAAGCATGTATTGCTGTTTTAACGTGGCTCGGTTTACTGCGATTAACTCTAGAGAGATGAATTTTCAGAATAATATGAGTTTGAATATATAAACAGTAAAGGGGCTCAAAGTTTCACTATTTGTTCTTCTATTGTTCAATCAAAATAGAGAGCATTACAAATTCGAGCAGTATATTGATCTGGTCTTGTCAAAGAAATTTATTAAACATGTAGTTGAGATGAAGTTGTCTTTTCCATAAAATAAATGACATTAAAAAAATGATTGGGGACAGATGATCCATTCCGGTTTTATAAGATCTGGCACTAGGGATAGCATGACTGCCATTCATATGGTATTGGGGGATAGGCATGTTTGTCATATCTAGCCACTAGAACTAAATTTACTTGTTTGGTTGCAGATCCGCTCGTATGGATTTGGCATCATATATACTTACTAGATCCAAGGAAATATATTTTTATTATTATAAATAAATTATTATAAAAATTTAATTCAACATTTTACATCTATAAATTTAAATTATATTTTTTTATTGAAATCGTTCATGTTTTATGTTTATAAATTTATTATTCCTTTAATAAAAAAAATTATCTTTTATTATTATTGTTGTTAGTATGATTATTATTGTTGTTGTTGTTATGATTATTATTATTATAATTTTATTATGTTTCAAGTAAGTTTGAGTTTGATATGTTTGTCAAACCTAAGTAACGTGAATCAAAAAATTATTTATAAACAAAGTATAAATAAATTATAAATAAAACACATACAAAATCTAATTTAATATTTTAAATCTAAGAATTCAAATCATACATTCCCATTGAAATAATTCATTTTTCATGTTTATTAATTTGTTATTCCTTCAATAAAAATTCTATTTTATGGTTGTTACCGATATAGCTTTTGTTCAAAAGTATTTTTTATTTAAAAATATATTAAAATAATATTTTTTTATATTTATTTTTAATATTAATACATTAAAATAATTTAAAACTACAAAAAATAATTGAAAGTATGGAAAAAAAAAATTTAAAAAAATAATTTTTTTTCTTGGGTCTGCGCTCCTACCTGACCCAAGTCTCTTGAAGGGTAAAATTAATAATAATAATAATAATAAATTTGAAAAACAATATTATTATTATTGAAAAGAAACCATAGATTTAATTTGAAAAGTAAAATTAAAAATTATAAAAACTTGGATAGACATGTTTAATATTATTATTGATATTATAAATATTATTATATTCATTATTATCAACAAATGTTTTAAAAAATATCATTACTAATGAAAAAGAACCATATATTTGATTTGAAAGGTAAAATTAAAAATAATTATTGTTGTTGTTGTTGTTGTTCTTGTTATTATTATTATGGAAGTTTTTTAAAAACTATTATAACTATTGAAGAAAAATCATAGATTTGATTTTAAAGGTAAAATTAATTATTATTATTATTGTTATTATTATTATTATTAAATTTAAAAAAAAATATTATTACTATTGAAGAAAAACCATAGATTTGATTTGAAGGGTAAAATTAATGATCATCATTATCATCATCATCATCATATTATTTTTTAAAAAAATATTATTACTATTGAAAAAAAATCATAAATTTGATTTGAAGGAATTAAAAACTATAAGAACTTAGATGATACAACTTTAATATTGTTATTAATATTATTAATATTATTATTTTTATTATAAATCAAATATGTCCTTCATTATCCTCAAGCTTTAACCAATTTACTTTCTATAAATATATTTTAGTTTGATAATAATTGCTTCCTTATTCTAATTGATACTCATTACTTTGCCAATGACATACAAATCAAGGTGACATAATTAGAAAACAATTCCAGGTGACACAATTAAAAAACAAGAGTGAAGGTGGTTTTTATCCAATCCATTTGTAGACAATGTCCATTAATAAATTATATTTCATCAATAAATCACATATTTTAGTAGTAGCTAGAGGAATTAAAGCACTAGTTTTTATTTAGCATTCTAGATTAGATCATTCATATCTTCTCAATGTATCTTAGTTCTTAAACAAACATTCTTCACTTATTGAAAGACCAATGAATAAAATGTATTTTTGTGAACTTTGCCCATTTGACAAAGGTAATCAGCTTCTTTTCCTCCTATATTTTGGAGTTAATTCATACTGATGTTTGATCCTTTTCAACTAAATCTCTTAGTGGATGCAAGTATTATGTTATATTCGATGATTTTTCATTATTCCTATGGCTTTATCCTCTCGAAAGTAATGATGTGTTTGCTTGTTTTGTTAAATTTAAAACATTAGTTGAAAACTATTTTTCATGTAAAATTAAGTATTTACAATCGAATAAAGATGAAGAATACATGTTAAACCAATTTCAATCATTTCTTACCTCTAATAGAATCCAACATTGCCTAATAGAATCCAACATTGCCTAACTTGTCCATGTACACTCCAATAAAATGGTGTTGCTGCTGAGTGCAAACACCATCATTTGGTGGAGATGAGACTATATATGTTAACTCAATAATGTTTTCCTACTAAATTCTAGGTTGATGCCTTTTAAACACCCATCTTTCTCATTAATAGACTGTCAACTCCTACACTCTTGATAATTGAACAATATATCTAAAATTATTTGGCAAGTATCTTGATTATACCTCTTTACGCACCTTTGGTTGTCCTTGTTTCCCATTGTTATGACCATTTACAACTCACAAATTAATGTTTAGATCCAAGCATTGCATATCTTTAAGTTATGATTGCCATCAAAATGGATATAAATGTTTGGATCCTCTCACTAAAAAAAAAAATTAATCTCACGACATGTGTTTAATGAGAACACATTTATTGATAAGGATGAGTTGTAGTCCCCTAGACCTTTTCTAGTGGTCTTATCTCAAGGTATGATTTATTGGATTTGTATTACTAATGCTAAGTTTTATTGGATTTGTATGCTCCTCAAATAACTCTATATTTCTTCACCTACAACTCCTCTGTTTAGTGTGATAATAATGATGCTCTTGCTTCTAATCTTATGTTCCATGCTTGCACTAAGCATATTAAAGTTAATTTTTACTTTATCCATGAGAAAGCTTCTAATTGGGATATCTCCCATTAATTTATTGGTTTTTTTTTTATAAAATTGATATATCTTTATAAAGGGACTTCGTTCAACATGGTTTTTTTTCAGCTTCGTGACAAGCTAATATTGGTTTCTCTTCTTATTAGCTTGTAAAGGATGGTAGCCATAAGATTCAAACCTGTCCAAATATTTGATTTGAGACTTTTTTGGATTCTTCTTATCTTTTCCATCAAACTAGTCATGATTGAATGCTATAGAGAAACATTTATCTATTTTAGAAGATAACTCTTGACTGTATTTGAATTCTTATTATCATGGATTTTTTCATTTCAAACTTCTTATGTAATTTTATATAAATGAGGATAGTCATATGGTTTTGGCATTAAAAAGATAAGATCATTTGATAGAACATTATAAAATTTTCAAAAAACAGATAGATAAGTCAGCCTAGTGAGGAAATATCTTGCTTTTTTTTTCTTGCTAGGATTTAAAATTAAAAGTATGTTATGAAGTGTAAATTCTTATAAATCTTCTAATTACTTTCTATTCCCAACCAGATCAGAGTTTGTTAGAGATTATATGCCACTTTAACAACACAAAACAATTCCTTTCTTTTTAATTGGTAATTAAATTCTAATGAAAATTCCATCAAATTATATGTTAGCCCTAACTTCTAATTTACATACATAATACCATTAACTATAAAGTAAAAAGCATCAACCTTTTACTATGCTTGAATTACTATTCACTCTTTCACAATACATTGTAGATTGGAGTAATGTAATTTTTATTTAGGTCCTTGAACTTTTATTTTATGTGATATGGCCTTTTAGAGCCCAAATTAGCCTCTAATTAAATATGTTTTTAGGAGGAAGGATTAAGTTGAAAGTTAAGAAATTGAAGTGAAAATTTCGGATAACATGGGGGTGGGTTGAAAGTTTTTTTGAAACATTCATTTTAATCCCCTATATTTTTTAGATATTAGGTGATCAGTATCTTGAATTTCAAGATAATATATTTTGGTATCTAATTTTATTTTCCTCTTTTTTTAGTCATTTTCTGTTAGGAGGAGAGAGAGGGAATTGTTGAATTCCGAGAGAGAGAGAGAGTGGCTATTTGGAAATATTCTAGCCACCAAAATGATTGATTTTTATGTTAGAAGGTTTCATATGATAAGAGGATTATGTTTAGGTGTTTTTTTATGAAAACAAATAAAACAATATATCTGAACTCAGGAAGAATTTTCGTTTCAGGTGAATTTCATGTTTTGGGGCGGTTTGTTGGATTTTTGGTTGCCATATATTGGTTTAACAAGGTCTCTAGGGTGTTATATAGGTTTTTTGGATAAAACATGAGTTGAAAATGGGATTTTGAGTTGAAAAAATGAAGGACTCTATTTCTCCTCCCATTATAATGGCCAGATTCTAGGTTTTCCAGGTGACCATCATCTCCTGACGCAAGCAAAACATCTTCCTTTTTTTTTTTATGGAGGCCTTCACTTAGGCTTCACCTGTTGCTTTATTGGGCTAGGCATTTTATTCTATTAATTTTTAGTTTTTTTAAAAAATAATGTATTATTTGTGTATATTTTTTCAAATAAATTTTGAATTTATGTTTTAATTAAATTGTGATTATTTTTAAAAGATATTGGGTGTGTTTAATTTTTACAGAGATAGGCATGATTCAACTATGGTTTTTTCTTAATTTTATATAGATTAAAATTTCCTTTTAAATATTGATTTTTTATAATACTTTAATATGTGCAATCTTGTATTTTTTTAATTTTTATTCAATAAATTCTATGTATGTGTCAGTTTCTATTATAAATGCTATATGTTTTTCTATTATAGATTTATTTTGATAGAGAAATTTATTAAATATAATTATATAGATTACCCGTATTGAGATATTAGATATCTTAATCTTCAATTTTTGCTTAGTTTTTTAATTTTATTTTTATTTATTGTTGATGATTTTTTTTTCATTGCTTTACATAATGGTTATTGGGTTGTTTAGTTAGATGCGTGTATTTTTTTATTTACTTCTAATAGTTTTTTCAGTGTAAAAAAACAGGTTGAATACTTTTGTATATGCATTTTTTTTATTATGTTTTGATGTTTACGATTTGATACTTATTCTTATGATTTTTTTTTCTTAAATATTTTTATGAAAGTTTCATTATTTTTAGTTTCACCCTTCTATCCAAGTTTATAGTATATTATTTTTTTTTTTGGTTTTTGTTCTTTTGATTTTTATCCTTTTTTTTTAATTTTTTTAGTCTTTTCAATTTCACTCTTAAGTTTAAAATTTGTTATTGCCTTTTGAATTATTTTTTATTGCAATTTTAACATTATTTATTTTTATTATATATATTTTTTATTTTGTGTTGTTTTTATATGATTTTAACCCTCATGAATTTTTCATATACAGTACTTTCAATCTTATAACCCAGGTCATGGTTTAAAAAGTTAATAATAATTGATTTATTTCATCTTATTTTTTTATAATCACATTTTTTTTATTTTTCTTTATATGAAGTTATTCTATTCTTATTTAATTTTTATTTTGTTAACAAATAAGATCATTATTATGTTTTTTGGAATATTATAAAGATATATTTCGATAATGTTGGCAAGAATTCATCTTTTACATTGAATAATTGTTTTTTAATTGCTTTGTTTGTTGTCCATATTTTACTTTTTAATGATATTATTAAATTAATAGATTATATTAAACTCACTTGAGATAATTATCTAAATATTATATTTTTTTAAAAAAATATTTATGTTTTTATATTTTTTATGTCAAATCAAAGATTGATGAACAGTATAGTACAGGCCACCTAACTAGTGTTTAAAGTAATCAGGGTGGCCCAAAAAGAAAAATAGAAAACAAGTAAACTAGGTGCCTCAAAAGAAAAAAAGAAAAGAAAAGAAAAACAAGTTGTATAATTTATAATATTTATCTATTTTTAAAATATCTCCCCCAAAACTCTCCTGGATTCTCTTTATCTTATCCATTAGACAACCATGATTGAATGCTATAGATAAATATTCATCTATTTTAAAATATAACTCTTGAATTTATTTGAATTCTTATTATTATATATTTTTGCATTTCAAACTTCTTCAATAATTGTATATAAATGAGAATAGTCATGTGCTTTTGTCATTGAAAAGCTAATAGAACATTATAAAATTTTCAAAAGATAGCTAGATAAGTCAGCTTGGTGATGAAATATTAACTTTTTTTTCCCCTGTAGGGATTTAAAATTAAAAGCATGTTGTAAAGCATAAATTCTTATAAAGTTTTTAATTAATTTCTATTCCAATCATATCAGAGTTTGTTAGGGTTTATATGCCATTTTAAGCACACAAAAATTTCTTTTCTTTTCAATCGGCAATTAAATTATAATCCAAAAGTCCACCAAACTAACGTGTCGGTCCTTAAATCCTAATTTACATAGACAAGACCATGTTAAAGTAAACAGGGTGGCCCCGAAGGAAATATAGAAAACAAGCAAACTGGGTGCCCAAAAGGAACAATAAAAGGAAGAACAAAAAACAGGGTGCCTATCTACGTAACTTGCATGTTGTGTACTGCCCAGTCGATCTTGAATGAGAGCTTGTGACCAGGAAAAATAAGAAATGTAAGGATGCAGGCAAGCTATCCCTTGACTTTCGCATAGCCGAATAAGGATTGGTCTATAATGATGTCTTTGAAAAAACCAATGTGCTTGAGCTTGGTCAAGTCGTTTGGTCGTCAATATTAGAGGCACAAGGTTTTATCATGTTGACATGCGATCTGTGGGTGTTAATTCCGCCGGAACCGACTGTTTTCCTGGTGTCCATTACCTCTCCGAAGAACAGGCCCAAATCCCATCTCGCTTTTTAACCTACGGCTAAATCTCAGCTATGGACTTAAAGTATAAAGTTGGAAGTAATCAAAACAATTAGGATAAACCGTCAAGATTCCAAAGCCATCACGCCACTCTCGTTTGCCTTCGACTATGGAATGAAGACTTGATGCCTTCAAGACTTCAATCGTGAGTGTATTTTGTTTTAGTATTATTTTTGTTTTTAAATTGTAACTTTAGGCATAAATTATAATTTGATTGTTAGATTGAAATAAAATATTTTTTTAGAGATTTTATTTTAAATATGTTTAAAATTTGTATGATATAGAAAAGTATTTAAATAAAATCTGAAAGTTATTATTCAAGATTTGTCTTATTTTTCTACTTGATTTGAGATTTTTTTGCTTGTCATTTAGAGGTTTTTTTGTTATTTTTTTAATTTTATTTATGATATTTTTTCTCTAATATATAAGTAGATTAGAAGATCTATAATATTGAGTTTTGATTAGGAAAAATATTAAATAATAAAAATTTAAATTGGAATTAATTTTTTTTTTTGATAGAATTTTATCCTTCTTCATGCTTGCTATCTTTCTTTCCTTGCTTCCTTTCCCATATTGCTATGTTGTGCTCATTGTGCTACGAAGTAAAATAATCATAATATATGGTAACGTAGTATATTGTTGTGCTGTCTAGCTTAAAATAAACATAAAATATATAAATTTATTATACTATTTTTTAGCGGTTATATTAATAAAAAGAATCCACCCTATTATTTTAAATTTAATCTATATTATTACAATGTTATTTATCTCAATTTAAAAATTCTATAAAAAAATAACATATTTACGTATTTTATATGATGAATGGTATATAAAAAAACAAAATATTCATTCAGAATCGAATTATTTTTATTAATGATGAATATTGCCTTCAATTACCTTTTAAGTATCACTAACCTGATCAGGGGCGGAACCAGAAAATAGAATTAAAAAGGACCAAAATATTAGTTGTTTTATTATTTAGATTAAATATATTAATATTATTAAGGGAGGGGTTGGAAAAAAAATTCCTTGCAGGGGCCCCGGCCCCTGCCAGTCCCTCCCTGGCTCCACCCTGAACCTGATAAAATGTTTACTATTTATCATTAATAAAAATAATCTTAGTTATGTATATGTTTAAGATGAAAAACAGATACAAGTTCGCTTGAAATAAAAATTATATTTCTGGATATAAGGTTAAGAATGTGAGGTAATAATATTTAAAATATTGTAATGGTTATTAAGGAAATGTATATTATCGAAAATCTTGTAACTTAATTAAAAAAATCCACAGGCCTTTTTATAAAAATAAACAGTATTTCATCTTAAAAAAAAAATCTTTTAGAACTTTTGAAGTGGAATCACCTTCCACCTACTAAAGTTAAACAATGAAATTCAAAATTGTCTATAAAATACTTTTTATCTACTCCGACTGAAGCAAGGAAACAAAAAAAGAAAAGGAAAAGGACAAAAAAAGAAAAGGAATGGTATGGACATGCTCAGCCTTTCTCACCCTCTGTAATTTGGTTTGAAGTTCTAGGATTGAAGCGATTAGAAAGAGCTGCCACTATTGTTCAAAATAAGAACAACTCCGATCGATTTATATGTTTAATAAGGTCGGTCTAAAAGTAAAATAACTTTAACTAATTCTTTGTCTCTTACAGTTCATATGTTCTACTGGCCATGCAACTTACATTCAGTTGCAGGATGAATAAAGACATTTGAAGAAAAAAAATGTTCAGCTGACAAAAGCAGATTTAAAAAAAAAAAACAATGTTGAATGAAAAAGAAAATTAAAAAAAAAAAAAACAAAGCCAACCGGTGTAGCACATTAAACTCATGACTTGAGTTATTTAACTAGAAACAATAAACTTGGAAAAACATTAAAGTCTAATTTTCAACAAACCAAATGTTGAAGGATTGAATTAAAAAAAAAAAGCAATTATAAGTTAAAAAAGACTTAAGGTTGCTTGGGCCAATCAGCCTAATCTACAGGCCAGGTTAAAAGATCAAAATAATCCAATAAAAAGTAAAATAAAGAAAATAATAAAACCTATTTTTTTTAAAAAAAAAAACCAATGTTGAATGTTGAATTATGAGATAAAAAGGATTAGAAAAATTGCAATTATAAGTTAAGAAAGGCTTGAGCCCACTTAATTCAACTCACCAAATCCATAAGTTAGATCATGAGATCAGAATAACTCTTTAACAAAATAATAAGAAAGAAGATCATGAAACCTAATTTTTTAAAAAAACCAATGTTGAATTATGATTTAGGACAAAAATAAGTAAAAAAAAAAACTATGTTACCCTTTAACGAAATGATAAGAAAGAAAATCATAAACCTAATTTAAAAAAAAAAAAACAATGTTGAATTATGATTTGGGACAAAAATAAGTAAAAAAAAAAACTATGTTAACCCTTGTTAGCATATAAAACCCATGCATGAGTCATTTGATCAAAAGCATTATTTATAAAAAAAACTACGAAGAATAATTTTTAATAAATTAAATATTAAAAAAATCTATAACACAAAAGAGTTACAAAAAAAGTTATTAAAAGGAAAAAAAGCGCAAACCATCTATGTTAACCTGTTAAACCCTCTGACAAGGACTTAAGATTGGGTTGACTCTATAAAAATAAAAACAAAAAAACCCATGAAGTCTTTTTTTTTAAACCAACTACAAGTAATAAGATTAAAAAAATAATAATATGTGAATTAGATATGCCAGTTAGTGCATTGTTTTATGCTTTTTAGACGACGTGTATAGCAGACTATGATGTTCAAAGATAACCTTCTTTTATGTGGTTGGAATCATCTTGGTAGACCCTCCCTCCCTAAGTGGCTTACTAACATTTAGTTTTGTATTGATGATTTTGTTTTTTTTCTCTTTCATCCTTGATTTATACGCCTAACTATCAAAATTTTTAAAGCAACCTTTCAATATCTTTCTCCTTCATATCTGGTTCATGTTCTTTTGATTTCTATTTATTTTATTCAGAATAATTTATAAAATTGAGATTCCTTTCTAATTTCATCATTCTTCAATTTTTTTATCTATCAGATTTAGTTTTTATTTTTTAATTGCTATTTGTTTTATTTTATATAGTTTTTAAAATTGACTTTATTTCATGGTTTCATCCCTCAAAAAAATTTCCTATTAGATTTTATTTTTAATTTTCTTTTACTTTGGCAAAATTTTCAAATTAATTTTTTATGATTTTATCTTTCAACATTAAATTGGTTAGGAATTGAGCTTCTTAATTGAATATATGTTTAAGATTTTATGGGTTGTGAGTTTAGAAGATCATCTCAGGTTTAAGAGTTTCACCCTAGTTCGTTTGGTTTTATTTTTACATCTGTTTAAAATATATATTTTTTTAAATTTTATCCTTTAACATTTATTTAATTAGATATTGGACTCTGTTTATTTTTTTATAAGATTTTTCACTAATTTTAAAAATGACCAAACTTATCTCAAGTCTTTATATTGTCATTCTTTGTTAAATTTTACTTTTTTTTAAAAGAAATTCTATTTTTATAATTAAGTTAAATTAATTGATTAAATATAAATATGAGATACTCATTTCATGATATTTTTATTTGATTTGTTTTCTGAGTCATTACTCTATAAAGACATATGGCCTTTTTTTTTTATGTTATTATGTAGTCTTTTATAGGGGCATTAGAATTGTCTCAATAAACTCTTTCTCATAGTGGTGCAATTTGCATGGAGGAGCAATGGTGAGTGTTAAAATTGCTCCTTTTGTTTTAGTGTCAAAATTGCTCCCTTCCTTTTCTACTTCTTTGAAGTATCATATTAACATCTTATTTTTTATTGTTAATTATTGCTATTTTTTTATTGATCTACTATCATTATCTATTTTTTTAAATGATAATATTAAATGAACTAAACTTATTAGATCTAGTCAAGTTAATAACTTGAGTCTTATAATTTTTTTTACTTTTTTAAAATTGCTACCATTGCTTGAGCATCCAATTTTTTATTCTAGAAAAAAATTGGTCTAACTTGTGGGGTAACATGGGCTACTAATCTTGTTTTTTCTATGATGACATATTGTTTGCTATTGTCTTCTTAACACAACAAAATCTAGAAATTTTGTAAGATTCTAACCATATCTAACACTCATCACTAAAAATCAACATTTTCATTTTTTTCTCCAAAACTACATTCGTACACTCGTCAAATTAAAAAATAAAAAATAAAACTCATGGAGTAATTATTGTAGCAAATTTACTCTGGCTTTAGACTTATTGACACTATGTATTGAAATAATAAAATAATGATTTTGCTTTTCTTAACAAAAAAAAAAATAGCCTTGATAATGGGGGGTAATAAAGTATTTTTATTTTTTACATAATGAAATGATTAAAATAGCATTTAAAGTTGATATCTAGAGATTCTCTGGTCTTTTCACTGTGGATATTTGTTCTTTTCAAGTTGGATTAGGACAATTTGGTATTTAAAAAAAGATAAATTATTACTTAATAGTAAAAAGTTGATGGTACATGTTGTTCAAGCGGGCACTCATATTTGCTTCCACTTTTTTTAGATTGTTTGAGCGGCGTTATTTGGTAACCAACAATAGCTTTGATGGTGTCGTTTGAATCTTCATAGCAGTCTCTCCACAATTACGCGGTGCATGTGATCAAGTCTTTTTTGGTTTAATGCTAACAACCTTTTTTTTTCCTTCTTTCCTCTTTGATTTCCATGTTTAGCCCTACAAAGTTTCAAAGTAGCTATCGTAGGGGTGACGTCGTCTAGCGACGACGGAGGCTCTTGTCGTGCCTCTTTGATGTTGTGTGTTGAAAAATTATGATTAATTTTTGGAAGTCGCTACCTAGTATTATGGTTACTAGAAACCTATGGTCTGCGAGAGTCTGGAGTAAAGGACTGGTTGTGCAAGGGGAAGACGCATCACCCCCAGTGCACCCTATCTAAGGTAAGCTGCATTGTTGTTTGATTGTTTTTTAGGTTGAATTTCTATTTATTGGTCTTATCTAAGGCTCAAAACATATCTCTCTTCATGAGAGAGTTTCTACCTTATCGGATTAAATCCTAACCGTTCTAAAGTCTAAATTTTAGCATCATGTTTATTTACACTTTGTATCTTTAATACTTGAGGGTGTACTTTATCATGTAATTTTATACCTATAAATATTAAAGTCTACATCTAGATCCTAGAGAAAATTAGATTTTTTTTTTGATATTTTGGCCAAACCCTAATGGGTGATCATAAACTGGTTATGATATCTATTTTTGGGTTTTCAAAACATGAGAAATACGCAAATTTTTTTAATGAAAACATGCTAGAAAAATTTTAGGATTTGGCTGCATGCATGAAAATAATTTTTTTAAAAAATGGAAATTGATTTAACAGATTTTTTTTGAAATTTTTTTATTTTTTTGAAATATTTTGAAGAAAATCGGGTATTTTAATACCATATTTGTATTTTACGGTGTAAATATACAACCTGATATTATGTAAAATGGATAGAAAAATATTTGAGAAAATTACAGTTTTTTTAATGATTTTTGAAAATTTTGGATTTTTTTTTAAAAATTGAGGATCGAGCCAGAGCAGCCCAGCCCAATGGCAAATTTAATTATTCTACCGCTGCATGCAGAAATGAATTCTGCATGCAGCGGCCTCGACGAAGTAGGAGGAGGCGATGCAGGGAGGAGAACCACCTGAGAGCCGTTGCCACATCAATTTAGTGCAAGTTTTGGCAAATTTAGTGGACGTTAAGTGCATTAAATACACCTGTAAAGGGAATGACCAAACTAGTTTTTCTGGAAAAATAAAGAAGATAATGAATAGTGACCAGACGATGCATCTTCTGGTCCCTTTTTTTTTTTAACTCAAAACGGCGCCGTTTTAGGTTTTAAATAGGGATTTCTCCATAATTTAAAGCAGCCCCCAACTTTTGATTTTATGCAATTGTACCCTTAATTGACCCAAACTTTTGATTTAATGCAATTATACCCTTGCGAATTTCAATTGGAACCCCAAAGTTACTCGCCTTTTACAATATAGTACTTGGTCCCGAATTTTGTCAATTTAACCCCTAATTGACCATTAAACTTTTAATTTCTTTAATTTTGCCTCCAGGTTTTTGTCAATTGAGACCCTATAGTTTGCCGCTTGTTGTATAATGGTCTTTGATCTCGAATTTTGTCAATTTAACCCCTAATTGATCCAAAACTTTAATTTTCTTGCAATTTGGCCCTTAATTTCAATCAATTAACTCGGTAAAAAATAAATTTGGGTTCTTAAAATTCTAATCTTCTCAATTAAGCCTAAATTAGGCTCCCAAACTTAATTTTTCATCAATTAAGCCCCACATAAAATTAATTTGACCCATTTAAAGTATAATTAAGTCTTTGTACTTAATTAAATCCTTTAATTGGACCCAAATTAATTCTTAAACATAATTAAAATTTAATTTGGCCCATTTAAAGTATGATTAAGCCCTTGCATTTAATTAAATCCTTCAATTGAACCCAAATTAATTCTTAAACATAATTAAAATTTAATTTGGCCCATTTAAAGTATGATTAAGCCCTTGCATTTAATTAAATCCTTCAATTGAACCCAAATTAATTCTTAAACATAATTAAAATTTAATTTGGCCCATGATTAAATGAAATTGGCCTATTAAAAATTTAATTATGTCATTGGACTTAATTTTTATGCAAATTTTTCCAATAATTATTTAATTTGACCTTGAATTTGCATTTTTTTCCATTTTTTGGCACAATGGGGTGCAATTAGATCTTGAACTTCCTTCAAAAATCGCAGCTTGATTCCCCGGCTTGCATTCTCCATGTTGCCAGTCTTTATTTTATTTTTTTATTTTTTATTTTGAAAAAAGATAATTTTAGGGGAATAACCCAGAATTGGGTTATGACAGTAGCCCTTCAATTTTTTTTTTTCATATTTGGCCTTTATTTCTTTTTTTACTATTTGGTTTATTTTAGTGATTCATAGAATTAGAATTTTCCTTCAATTTCATCCTCCTTTGATTTTTTTATCTATCATATTTAGTCCTTATTTTTCTACTTGCTATTTGTTTTTGGTCATTTTTTGAATTGAATTTGTTTTTTAGTAGCAACCCTCAACATTTGATTTCCTCTTATTTTTATTTTAAATTTCATCCATAATTTTTTATTGTTATTTGTTTTGTTTTAGATCTTTTTTATTGAATTTGTTTTTCAATTTTATCTCTTCATATTTTGTTGATCGAAAATTTAGCTTCATGATTTTTTTTAGCTTTGCCTTTTATAGGACAACTCTAACCTCAGGACTTGAGTTGTGAGATTGAAAGATTAGCTCAGGTTGACCTAGTTATATTTTTAAGTCTTTTTCACAATTGATTTTGTTTATTTCATCCTTTAATAGGATTATCTTAATCTTATATGTTGTATCATAGGTTTTGTGGCTTAACCCATATTGACTTGGCCTAAGTTTGTTTTGTTTGATTTATCTGTTATTGTCTCAAGGTAAGTTTTTTTCATTTGAGATGGATTTTAAAATTGATTTTTGATTTAATTCTCTTTCATTTTTTCCAATTATATTTGATTCTTATTTTTTTAATTTTATCCTTAAACATTAAATTGGTTCGAAACTGAGCTTCTTGATTGAACCTATATCTAGGATTTTACGAGTCAGAATTTGATCCTCAAGTTTTTTCTTATTATCAAATTTAATCTTTATTATTTTTATTGTTTTTTTCTTTGAAAGAAATTTCTTAAGTTGATATTTTTTCTGATTTAATTCTTTAACTTTAAATTCTTTGAGAATTGAGCTTGTTAATGGAGCTTTGGTTTAAGATCCTACGGGTTATGAGTTTTTGAAATCAACTTAGGTTTAGAAGGTTCACTAGATTTTGCTTCAATTCTTAAGCTCACATATATATTTTTTTAATTTAATCCTTTGGTATTTTTTTGATTTGAGATTAAGATCCGTTGTTTTATTTATTTTTTTCTATAAAAAAATTTATTGGTTTCTGAAATAACTCGAGTTATCCATATTCTTTTTATTTATCATTCTTTGTTGAATTTACTTTGGTAAATTCAATGAATTAATATTTTTTTTATTTTATCTTTTAATATTTTATTAATTGAGATTTGTTTTTTTAATTTCATCATTCAAGGTTAGAGTTTTTCAATACTAGGCTTCATGATTATTTTTTTATTTTTTTTTCTATTTGTTTATCTTAGTCCTATCACTTAAACTATGAGTTTCATGTGTTAGTTTGAGTTAACTTATGTTGTTTATAAGATTTTTTTTAATTTAATATTTTTCACTCTTCATCTTTTAATATTAAGTTGTTTTAGAATTAAAATTCATAATTTTTTTTGGCTCACCTTCTACTGAGTTATCTCATATTTATATGATCTAAGTCACAACTTCAAGGTGTTGGTCTAGCAAAAAATAATTAGGGGTTTGGGTGTTTGCTTCCTCAGGTCTCGAGTTCGAATCCGGGTGAAAGGCACCAGGTGTAAAGGCTAGTTTTGGGCTATAGGGATTTAGTCTGGTGTGTGAAAACTAGCCAGTATACCCTGTATTTCTTACATTTTTGGGGAAAAAAATGATCTAAGTTGTAGAGTTTGGTAGGCTTTAATCTGGTGTGTAAAAGCTAGCTAGTATACCCTGTATTCCTAGGGAAAAAAAATAATCTAAGTTGTAGAGTCTGGTAGGCTTTAATATGGTGTGTAAAAGCTAGCTAGTATACCCTATATTCCTTGAAAAAAAAAAATGATCTAAGTTGTATTTTAGCTTCTTTTTTTTATTATTTTTATTGTGTGCTTTATGTTAACTTATTCCACTTTTATTAATGACACGCATATTTGACATGCTTATTTGATCAACTCATGTTGGTTCTTTTTTCTTTAATTTTTTTCTTTTTTTTCCATTTGATTTGTTGGAATCTTAGCTTTAATGCCTTTTATGTTTCAACAACTTTTTTTTTTCAAGTTTTCATGATATATTTTGTTTAAATTGGTCCATTTATTATCATTATCTAGTTTTTTTTATTATCTAATTAAATTATACTAGTTTTTTTTTCCTGCTCATTAGGATCCTATTACTTTTTTTAAACATGATTGCATCCCTCGAGCATTTGTTTTTAATATATAAAAAAGTTCTCAAAATCTAGCACCTTCTAAACACAAATTATCTAACTTCGAAGGCATTTTGGAACAACTATTTAACTCAAAATTTATTTTGGAACAACTATTTCACTCAAAATTTCAATTTTATACTTTTATGCTTTTATGATTTAAAACTTTCGAACGCTAATAAATCTTAATTTTGGCCATAAAATTTCAATTTACTGATTTCAATAAATACTTGGGTGTTGTGTGACATATATTAATAAAATCCGTCAATAAAATATATAATATAATGATGGAGAGTTTGACAGGCATCGAGCAGCACTTTAAAAGGGACACATTCTATTTGGTGGGGAACTAAAGCATACAGTCGTCTTTTATTATCATTATTCAGCGGTATACAGTTTTCAATCTTCCACTTGGAAATAAGAACAAGAAAGCATAATTATAAGAAATCACCACCATTAACGAGAAAACTTGGAAGTTTGGAGTTAATTTAAAGATACAAGGAGGTCGAGCTTTCCTTAGTGTTTTGGTGCCTTTATGTAACCCACATGCGTAGAGTTTGCAACCTTGGTGAGGGTTTGAAGATCATAAGCAATCCAACACTTGGATGTGTCTTTGTTGTAAAAATAACCCAGACACTTGCAATCACTTGAACATTTCTTTCCACAGTCGTCTTCCTTCATTGCTCCGCTTCCACTTGCATACTTGCTCATGGAATGATCAACACCTTCTAGTTTATAGTAGTAAAAATTCTTAGAACCACAGGCTGGAGGCTTCACTGGCTCACAGTCCTTGCTCCAGCCCATGAGTCCGCTTGGCAATGGGCAAGCAACACATTGGCTGTCTTCACAAAGCCCAAACTTACCACATCTCTCGGGTAATTGGCACTCTCCCTCCGGAAAACCATCTCTGGAAAAGAGAGTGTAGGTCACTTCCCATGCTTGATAGTCCACTTTATTGTTGTATGTGTAGATCTTAAGGCTCCCATCTATCCCAATTCTAAGAAACGACAACGTGCTGTTGTATTTGGGTCTAGCGAGTGTCAATCCGTTCCCGGTAGAGAGATCCAAAGTGAGGTCATTAGCAACCTCGTCGTATCCGTTTGGAGCGCAATTTAGAGTCGCATTCTGTAGACGACCTTTGTACACTGAATCGAAAGCGTAGTAGATATATGGCTTAGGGGAATTCGGACTCTTATAGTACATGGCCAGTCTTTTGGGTTCCATGACCAGGCTATAGGCCCCATCGGAGTTGTGCGTCTCAGAGGCTCGGCTCACAAGCCTAGTTACACCTCCGACACGAAGTGATTGGCCCACCAACAGGGTATCTGTAGGAGAGTCGAAACTTTGCCAGATAAACTTTCCCTTGGAATCATGAAGCACCATGTTGCCATTAGACAGCAATTGCAAGCCAACAACACCTTTATTGGCTGTGTTGGTTTGCCAAGCGACCCTGCCATCAGCATCTGCCAATACAAGATTTCCGTCCCCCACTAAGGTGAGAGTGGCATTTTCGCGAACTGGGTTTCCTCGGTTGGCTTCCCAAACCCAACGCATTGTTGATTCTGACCTCACAGTACCCATACGCAGAGCGAGAGTGTATGCATTTGGGGTGGTGTTATAAAAGATAAGTTGGAAAGGGGAAGTACTTATGGGCAATGGACGATAATCTGGAAAATACTCCGAAATGTATTCCCCAAACTCTCCTTCATTGACGTACTTAAATGTTGCAGAAGGAGGAACAGTAGCATGGGCAATGAAGGATATTGAGAGGAGAAAACAAAGAGAAAACAATGGCAGTTCCATTGGATTGGAGGACACTTATTTCTGGTTGCTTGCTTGATTCAGGTGGCTTTGATATGAAACCAAGGCGGAGACTGGTCGCCTTTTATAAGCCCTTTAGGATGGCATTTTTGTAATTGAAAGCCCTCCATTTTCTATAATTAAATCAAAGATTCTTCTTGGCGGGCGCTTTGCTGTTCAAGAAAAGAGAGGATAATGGGGATGGAAGCTTGATGGGATGTAGCCCGGCCATCATTATCTTGATCTGTGATAATGGTGGGGTGGCTTCTTTTTTCTGTCCTTTTCTATTTTCTTTTTTTTCCTCGATAATTTTGTTTTCCTTCTAATTTCGTGGCGATGCTCTGTGGAGATATTACCAACATGTGTTCTCTACAAGTTGATCTGCATGATACCATTTTTAACATTTGGTGCTGATTTTGAATAAATGAGCAAATTCAGTAACAGAGTGTAAAAGATTTTATAAAAACACATTTAAATTGAGAAAAATGTGAAATATAATTTTTGTTATTTTAACTTCAACCAATGAAAATATTTCTAAATCACTTAAAAAAAACCACCAATTTTGACGATTTTTTTATATTTTAAATACATTTTAAGAAATAGTTTTATATACGATGTAAATACGGCGCCAAATACTTTTTTAATATTACGTAGTTGGCAAAAGTTGATCATTTGACAGTGAGAAAAGTACTCTTGATTATGATGCAAGTGAGTGAAGCTGGCTTTATGCAAAATAAAAAAATGTAAATCGCGCGACGGCTTCGAACATGGCAGGAACTAGAAGCATTGAATGATAGATGCCGCTTGACTTCTGGTCAAATACTAACAGCTCAGAAATCCTGCGGTCAAAGCTGACGTCCTTAAACAAAGTTATCCGTATATAGCCAATAAGGGGACTCGGCGCCCTTATCCCCTTCTTGAATACGATGGCTAACAAGACAAAATGTTAGGTACTGTTAATTAATACAAAACAATTTTTCTTTTTTCTTTTTTAGTTTTATTTTATTTTCTTCTTCTGTAAAATAAAAAAAATGTGTTCATGTTATTTTTTTTTTCATTTGATAAAAAATATGATATTGTTAACATTTTAAAATACACAAATATTTTTTTATCATCATTTATCATTATAAATATTTCATCTAATTAAATCAAATGAGATGTTAGAATAAACATGATATTATAATACTTTTCACTATTAGAGTGTATTAATAATAAAATTTTACACTTAACAATATTATTTAAAATTTTTAATAAATGTTATAATCATTCCACAATTAATCTATAATGATTTTTTTATCAAATTAATTTATTATTGTCAAGATATATTTATTTAAATATTTTTTATTAATATAGATATTTAAGGCAATTTATATATATTTTGATTAATTTTATGAGCTATAAAATTAATAATCATGTAAATCTTTAATATTTCTAAAATTTATAAAATTTAAATTGATAATTTTTTAAGAATAAATTCAGGAGATACATCCTTTAAACTTATATCTATTTATATACTTGTACTATATTAGTACGGCCCTCATTTAAAAATTTTAGTCTTTCTCTATTATATTTTATAAATAATCAATCAGATCTAATATGCAATGCACCAGGAACATTATGATAGCCATCATCAATCATAATACATACAAAAATTAATTATTTGAATGTTGCACGTGCTCATGTAGCGCCACTTGGCATGGAAAAATTATTTCCTTATGAAGATAATGCATCCATAAATGCACATGCATCATTAATTATTCCTTCCCAACTACAATTGACAAACATGAACATCACAGGAGAACAAGCAACCATGACATTTTGCGTCACAGGTGAAGCTCTTTTACCATGAATTTTTTATTTATTTATGCAACAGACCAAGCAGCAACACGAGTTCTATCAATTGCATCTACATCATTTTATTTAAAAAATATCACTCCAGATTTGCATATATTTAATTAATCAAGAACCACATGCTTATGATTGTTTTAAAAAATTAACATATATTTACCTTGAATTTCTAGTTGCTCGTCTCCTTTAATGGTTGGCTTAATTAATTCAGTTTCTACAGACGTAATTGGATATTGTCCCAAGCGAATGCTGAAAAACGTTCAGGTACTAGATCTTTGTCTGATCATTTTTCTTCCTCGTATTCATTTGTAGATTGGTAAGATGATCATTTAATCTAATCGATCAAATATTGTAAGAAATAAAACAGCAATTTAAGTGCAGATGTTACACTTCCACGCTTAAAGGGGGCATTGCACCAAGTCTTGGGCTTGCAAACACAGGGGTGCATGTTCATGTCCCGGGGACCAGCTGATTCATGCAGAAATGCCGAAGGATAAAACATTATCCGAATTCTCCATCCAGAACTTTTCATTGGGCTCACAGTTAAGTAATTGTCTCCATGAGAAATAATTGGGAACAAAATTCATTTAGTCACTTAAGTAAGTTATTTATAAAATTCAAGAAACCGAATTTAATGTCCATAATAACACGATAAATTATCTTAGTTTAATAATCATTTCATTAATGATTGAAGAGTATTTTAAAACTAACTTATGTGTAAATCGAGATAGAATGATTT
>NW_011500467.1:0-20452 GCF_000495115.2 Populus euphratica
TGGAGCAATTAAAAAAAATTAACATAAAAACAAAAAGCTAAGGAAAAAAATTCAAAGACCCAGTCATGGGATTAATTGTTAATTTAAATAATATGAATAAATAAATGCAACAACAAAAAATAAATAGATAAAAAATAACAATGAAAAAAAGGTAAAAGGAACTCGACCTAAGCTCACTTGAATTATCAAACAACCCAATATTGAATGACAAAATTAAAAGAAAAAAACTACAAATAAGAACCCATGTTAAACTAGGTTAAGTCACAAACTCTATGATCATGAGCATGAGATTAAGATAATATCAAAGAAAGAAAAAAACAAAAAAGTTTGAAAATCAATTCCTAATAAATTAAAAGACAACATGATAACTTCATATAAAGAAAAATAAAAAAGAAAAAAAATTTGAAGCTTAATCTCTAGCAAAAAAAAATATTACAAGATGAAAATTAAGAAAAAAATATAATTAAAAAAAGATAAAAAAACTTGATCTAAACCCACCCAGATCAAGATGTAAAATCTTTCACTCAGTCATAATACCAGGGTAATTGAATAAAACCATGAAGATCAATTATCGAACAACCCAATGTTCAAGTAGAATGATGAAAAAAAAGATACATAATTAAAAAAACAATGGGAAAAATATGAAAAAACTCGAGTTAACCTACTAACCTTGCAACTTTTGACGCAAGATCAAGATAAACCAATAAAAAAAATCATGAAGATCAACTTCTAGTAAACTAAATGTTAAAGGATGAGGTTGAAATAACTCAATTTTAAAAAAGGAACAAGAAAAGTCAACTCGCATTAACCATTAAAACTGGTGACTTTAGTCATGAACCCAGAACTAACCCTATATAATGAAAATAATAAAAAAATTAACAAAGAAAAACTTTAAAAAGGGATAAAAAAAAAAGAAAACATTAGTTTAAAAAAAAACTCAAACAAACCGAAACAATTCTTTTAAACAAGGTTTAATTTTTAAAACTCACAACTCATGAAATTCTAGACCCGAGTTTAATTAGGAAACTCAATTCCAAATCAATTTAATTTTAAATGATGAAATCATGAAAATATATCATTCTAAAATATATGCCAAAGAAAAAAAATAGCAATAAAAAGAATAAAGATAAAATTTAATAGAAAAAATCTAAGAAGGATAAAATTATAAAAAAAAATCTAAAAAATAATCCTAAAACAAAACAAATAGCAATCATTGGAATTGACATTAAATTTGAAATAGTACAATGGTAGGGGTGAAATTGAAAAACATTTTTAATTTTATAGATTATTTAAAATTATAAAAAAATTAATAATAAAGATAGAGACCACATGAGAAATTAAAAAAATTTGCAAGGGTTGGCACTAGTTTGAAGGAATAGAGAAAATGAAATAATAATAAAGAAATGGTTTCAGTATGAAACGAAATATGTATCTATTGCACATGTTATCCCATCAGAGAGAAAGAGAGTTAAGACTTTTTAAATTTTATCGTGGAAGGAGATATTTGATGATTGGACGACCCCACATGGACGCTTGAAAAGCACCAAAGCCATCGCGAGATAGCTTGTTTTTTTTTTAATAATATTTAATATAAGGTCCTTTAAAATAATCACCTTTAAGTAACCTTCATATTATCAATAAAACTAATGTAAAATAATAATAAAAACTCTTATGAGAGAGTTATATTAATTTTGTCTTTAAAATCAACAAAGTAATTTCATTATTTTGAAAAAAAAGTAAAAAAACCATAATGCCTCTTATCAAAATTATTACATTTTGCACCAAAGCTTGTAGCCCAGCGGTCCTGGTAGAGTTTCTCTGTCTATGCATCCTGGGTTCAAGTCTCAGCGTGCATGTCTGTCACCCTGTGGTGCTTTACCTGTCTATTGGGTTTGTAGGATGTTCAGTAGATCCGAGGATTAATCGTGGTGCGCGTAAGCTGATCCGGACATCTCGGATTATAAAAAAAAATATTACATTTTTTATTATATGAATAAATCTATAATTTTACTGTATATAGAAAAATAAAATTATTAAACCCTGCATAAATTATTACAAACAATTATATCATTATAAAAATATGACTTTACTCTGATATCTCATTTAAAGGTATTTTTGGTGCTTAAAATGATTTTTTCTTTTAATTTTAGGTTTTTTTTTGTTAATATAAACGAGTGTTATTTTATACCCTATAGAAGTCGCCTACTGCTTTGAACTAAGCACCAAGTTGGAGCATGTCTTCTTTGTTTTCTGACAAGGGAATCTTCCTCTTTGTCTCTTGTGACATTCTTTCACTTTAAAATTAAAACATCAGATGGTGGAAACCAATAGTCTGCAAAATCATCCTTTTTTTGGTCACGTGATGATCAGAGCCTTATTCTAATGGGAATCTTGTATTATCTTACCAAACTGTTGGTTATTTTGACAAGCCAAGTCTTTCTTTTTTCTTGTAAAAACTCTATTATAGGAGACCAGTTCTGAAGGAGATGATGAAGAGGCTCACAAGTGAGTCGTCAATACTTGCAAGCTCTTTGACTAGTCACTTGATAGTAAATGAAAGTTATGGAGAGGAAGGTTAGAGACAGGCTCATCAAGGTCTAACCCACTTAATTTGAATTAATTATTAGTAGGTGGTCCAATAATAAGAATTTGAAATTAAAAAGTTTACTTTTTATATGATATTAGGTTTAAGCACTATAATTATTAATATTAATAGTCACTAGAAATATATATAATCATTAATTTTAAGGTTTATAAAATTAATCAAGATGTATGCAAGTTAGTTTTTCCATCCACGTTAATCTAAAAAAAAATAAATATTTTTTATAATAAATAAAAATAATTAGCAATACCTTGAATACTTTGTGTTCTAAACACGAGTCATAAATTCATTACTTATCACACCTTTTTCACTATCAATAATACTCCTTTGCTTTTCTCAATAAAGTAAAATTATATAAATAAAAAACAAACAATTGAAAAAATAAGCTTTTGGATTAGGTTATAAAAAGCTCCAAAAAATCCCATAAATTTTGCTAGTTTTTCTTTTAAAAAAATAAAATCAGACCAAACCAAAACTAGCTGATTTAAATTAATTTTTGTTTGGTTCTGAATATATATAAGAAATTCTAATTTCATTAGTTTTGTTTATAAAAAAATTAATCTGAACTAAAAATAACTACTTTCACATATTTAGTAGAGATGTTTACAGAGTTTAGAGTTTCTCACTTGAAAATCTTATTTTTTTATTTTAAAAACTTGCCATTGATAAACAAACCTTGTTCGATGATATTAAAACTTTCTTAATCACATTTCTATTCATGTTCAATCTTAAGGTGTATTAACTTACACTATTTTCTCAATCTCAATCTCGATCCGATCCCACATCACCTCTTATAAAAAGGGTTAGAAATGTAAATAATTAAGGAAACACCACCGTCTACAAGAGTATAAATGAAAAAGTTTTCCACTGGAAATATCTTGATCAAGTGACGAATTAATACATTATAAAAAATTAATAAATATAAATAATAATATTGAAAAAATATTTTCATTGATAAATTATAGTGAATTTTACCAACAAAATATTTTTTCACTATATCCATTAGTAGACACTAACAAAAATATTCTTTCGGTATATACTAAGAGAATTATAGTGAAAAAAAATTAAAACAATGATAAAAAAATATAATGATGTTTCATTTATACTATCTATCAACTCTTTGGTATACTATTCACTTCTCCTTGCACTACTCATTATGTCAATTACAAATGATATCACCGACAAATTAATTTCATTAGTATATTTTAGAGAACTTTAGAATTGTTCACTTCTTAATTGCATTGTTAATTATTATTTTTTACAAATTAAATCACCGATGAATTGAAAAGTAATCGATAATATTTGGGGGTTTCTAAAAATTTTCAATTAAATTAAATTGTACAGACAAAATTACTGGTGAATTGAAAAGTTATCGGTGATATTTGGGGGTTTCTAAAAGTTTTTTATTAAATTAAATATTATAGACGGAATCACCAACGAAATGATTTAAAATATTAATATTTAATTATATTTCGATTAGTATTTAAAAGTACATTCTCATTAAGGTCTTATGTCATCATATTGCACTTAAAATATCATTAAATTCTCTAACTTAAACATGTTTTATAATAACAAATCTGATAATATAAGATAGTTTTAATTTATGATAAATATTTACTTTAAATGCAGACATATCTCACAATTCAAAGGACTGATTGATGTGATTAACTATTGAAAGTAAAAGGATAAAGAAAATTCTAAGCTTAGAAAAGAGATGCTGATTCAATTTAAACTGGAATATTATTCAATTATTGAGTCATATCTGGAGCTATAGATCTTGAATTTGTATTTGGTTTATACTGCTAGAAAGCTAAGATATAAGTCTAAAACATTCATGAAGAGTCCAAAACTCAATTATGTCATTTAGAAGTTCAATTCTTAGCATCAAATGAGAAGTCTAAATCTATCCTGCAGCTCAGACACTATTCGATATTCAGCCCATATCTTGAGTTCTAGAAATCCAAATGACCTCATTCTTGTTTTGCTGGAAAGCTGAGATAATTTCCCATAACTTTCATAAAGACTTCTATTCAAATTCTGATGTTAGCAATGATGTTTTTACAAACAAGAATATAATGATGTTTTTACAAACAAGTTAAAAGGTGGCCTCCTACTTAATAATTACTCATCAAATCAATAGTTTTAAATTTTAGCCTATAAAAGAAGGCATTTACCATATATTTAGGCATCTTAATTTTCAGATCAAAATCATGTTCTTACTCTTTATATATATATATATATATATATAATGCTAAAGTTTTGCTTACATTAATATCTTGTTTATGCTTTTTATTTCCTTTTCTTTACTTAGTTAACTTATATTTTATTTATGTTCTTATCTTGTTATTTATGTATCTCTCTTTTATTATGTTTAGCTAAGTTTATTATGTCAAGGTGAAAAGGTTACACTAATTGTGTAAGTATTGTATAAACTCAACATGGATTTTAATGTTTGATACTAACATGTTTTGTATTTGTTATCTTGTTTACTTTTAATACTTTACTTGTTAAATGGTTAATCAGGATTTATATTGTATAACTTTTGGTACAACAAATACTTGACACTTTCATAACCTAACCGTATGGTATAATTGATATCTGTGCTATGAAAGGAACTTGATTTGTTGTTAACATAAGTTAGCATCATGAATACCTGACAACATTTACAAGTATTAGCATTATTCGAATAAGATAACTAATATAATCATGTTAACAATTTATAATTTGATTGGAACCTCCTTTGTATGTGGTTTTCAATTTAGTAATAAAAAGAGTTTATACTATACTTATTTGAAATACTATTAATAGATCCTCTAACCTTAATAATTATTTTATCTTTGTTTAATCCTTACATCAATATCACATCTCAAGAATTCTCTTTAATTTCTTTTCATTTATTATGTTTAATTTTATATAGTTCACCTCCATATGATTCGATCCTGATTTTGCAGGGTTATTTATTACTTCAACACTCCTGCACTAGGGAGAAGACATCAATCTTTTGATCATGTCATCTATCGGTAAAATACCCTAATAACAAAACTAGAATCCCTCATTTCATAACAAGCACGCCTCTTCTTCTTCTTCTTCTTCTCTCTTCTCCTTATATAAAAAACATCAACATCCTTTTCTTTCTTTCTCTTCTCTCCTCTACTACTTTTCTTGTCTTCTTTTCTTCTTCATGCACAGGTATGTCTTTTCCTCTCTTCTTCTTTTCTCTTCTTAGTTTTTTTTTTATTAACATAATTTATGAATTTGTTTTTTCTTTTGTCTTCTCAGCTTCACTCACAATTACATCAAGATAAGATTTTTTTTATTCTTTTTTGTGTTTTGTTTCGCATTATTTGTTTTTTATTTTATTTTTAAATTTTTATGCTCTTACTATTTGTATGAATGTTTCTATATGATTTGTTTTTCGTATAAGATCAATTTTGTTGAATTTTTGTTGGATTTTTTTTTAATTTTATTGTTTAATTTCATTCAAATTTTTATTTGTTGCTGGATTATTGGTTCTGAAATAGTTTTTCTAGGTTTGGAAATTTTTTTAATTGATTTATTTATTTGTTGCTATTGTTTTTTTATGTTATTTATTTGTTGCAAATTTTTTTGAGTTTATTTTCTTCTTCTTTTTTTCCAAGCAACTCAGTTCCTGAGTATTATGGAGTGTTGATTTATATTAATTTAATTATTTTTATTTCTATTAAATAAAAGTTTAAAAATATTTTTAAATAATTACTGATGGTATTACTGGCAGATTAAGTTTGACGTTAATATATTCCAGATAATTG
Organism: Populus euphratica; assembly: GCF_000495115.2. NCBI lineage: Eukaryota > Viridiplantae > Streptophyta > Magnoliopsida > Malpighiales > Salicaceae > Populus > Populus euphratica. The sequence continues at coordinate 6,391 of NW_011500467.1, forward strand.
GAAAATAATTATTGCAAATGCCATTGTGCCACTATTTTATCATCGACAAAATATCATGTAGTATTTTTATTGGTTATATAGCAAAATTCTCAAGGAAAATACCAACAAAATGAAGCGAGTAAATTTTATTACTGACAAAATAAGAATACAAATACCAACGAAAAATTCTATTAGTATTTCTAGGGATTCTGGTAGTGATATTAGGATTTACTATTTTTTTATTTTTACCTGGTAAAGTTTTCCAACCTTGCACTACAAACATTTATTTATTTATTTATTTATTTATTAACCAATTAGTTAGTAATTCAATTGTAGTCTTGTAGAAGAGGAGTAAGGCTAACATTTGTCGATTTAACTATAGCAATTGGAGCACAATAAAAAAGAAAGAAAGAACACCGGTTGTTATGAAACTTCTTGAAAGTTGAGAGATAGAAAGAAACATTTCTAATGAAATTATGAAGGGTTTTCTCTAAAGATATATTCAATCAGAACTATGGCTGATTGACAAAGTTTGGTATAACAGCACAAATAAAGTGAAGTTTTGTTAATTATCCCACCTTTATTTTTAATTGATAAGATGCTGTTCTTATGTCAAAAATCCTAGTAATCTAGCTAACTAGGAACTGACCAATGGAACAAAAGTGGAACCTAGGTTTGGAAAGTAAAAAGGTAAAAAATAATGGTGTTGGGTTGGGCGGCTACTTTTGATGTCTCCTGGATGCCTGCAAGTTGCAAACATTCTGTATGCATTATGAATTGTCTATGGCCCCTTTCGAGGCCGCAATGCCGCATCTTCTTAGAGCGGGTTTGCTAAGGTGTTCCCAAGTGTTCTTGCTAAATGTTTTTCGATGACAAACGTTGTTTTCTGTGTTTTTTCGTAGTTTTGATAATGTTCATACGAAAACTACGTAGGTAGGTTAAAAAAAGAAAACATGAGAAGAAATTTAATGTGTTTTGTGAAGATCAAATATAAAAAGATTCTTAATAGTGACTAGATTCTAAACAAAGAAGTATTTTCGAAAAACGTTTGCTCATGCATTTCTAAACGTACAGTACCGGAGGTTTTGGATTTCGCTCGGCACATACAGTATAGCCCTCTTTCTCACAATGTTACTGCGGAAAAATCAATATCACTTAATTATTTAGTTCTCCATGCAATTAATACTTACAGGTGAGAAGATAAAAACAATTCTTCGGTACACCAACTGACTAGCCCAGAAATTTGGTACCTTCAGTACCTCACAAAGAGTTGGCATTCAAACCCTTCCTTAATGATTAAGAAAAAAAATTACTGAAAGATAAAGATCTCAAGGAACATGATCCAATTACACAGCTCCCTCGTAGCATCAGTTCTATTTTTTTTTTCCTTATCTAACCATACTACTAGCAGCTGAAACACCGCGAGAAAAGGAAACCTAAGCCTTATATGTCATTGAAGATTCTCTGCCCTGGTGACAGCATCATTTTTGGATCAAACTGAGCTTTTCTCTCTCGAAAATTTCTCCATTTCGATCCGAAATGATTAATCCATTCTTTATTACTATTGTAATGGGGTAAGTACTGCTTAATCTCAATACCATTTCTGTCACAGAACTTCAATATGTCCTTGTTCTGATGATCATAGGCTTGCCAGTCATTAAACCCGCTTGAGTGCAAGAATCCCACGGTATAGAAAATATCTTCTTCTGGTATAACCGCGGACATTTTATCATCCCATCTGCAATTAATATGATGTTGGTCACTTCCCGAATTGTTAATTAAATAATTAATTAATTAATATTCCCTATTTTCTCAACCGAAAACGAAAAGGTTACGGAGCACAGTACTTACTTTTTTCTATTCATGGGGTAAAAAAGAACGACTCCAGTCGTAATATTACGCTTAAGGACAAGGTCATGGAAAACACCCTTGTTGAAGTCCAGAATACGAGATTTTGGCAGGAAGAGATTTAACCATGGATGAGGAACATCCCATAATCCTTGCGAATGAAGCTTTTGCTCTCCACTTCGGACTCTATTTAGAAAATCCACAAAGGAAACGTCTTTCTCAAACTTAAATCCGGCAACGAAGCTTAAACCTTTGAACAATTGTTGCAGATCCTATAAAAGAAATAATTACAATAAGAATTTTGTCCTTAGTCCATATTATTACACTAGAATCTTATGAAAATCAAGAAATGGATCTATACTATATACTTGTGATAGATTATGATGGTGACGAGGTACCTTGTCAACAGTGTGTCTGGTCCCATCATCATAATATTTGGCTACTTCTAGACAGTAGATGATGGCATGTTGGGTTACCAGGGACATTATTTTAGGGATATCGGATGATGGGAAGAAGGAGGATCTCCAATTATTTGGAGGTCCTTGAGCCATAAGAAGTGAACCTTCCAAATAGTCGAGTGCATTCTTCTGCTTCCATCCATTGATTGAGATTAAAAGTTCTTGGTCTCTTGTAAAAGCAGAAAAATCGCTGTAAAGCATTCGCACCCACTTCACCTATACATGATCAATAAGCAGCACAAAATTAGAGAGAGAGAGAAAAAAAACTATATATATATATATATATCCGAGGCACTAAATGGTGAAAAAATAAATCTAGCTAGCATATATATGGTAATTCTAAAGCAGCATAAAATTTCTCGTACCCTCTTTGGTGCTGGCTCTAAAGCTATTCTTGCTCTGGTTATAATTCCAAACTGTCCTAAACCTCCTAGAACAGCATAAAATAGCTCAGAATTCGTGTGTGAAGAGCAGGTAACCAGTTCTCCTTTTCCTGTATGACCCAAAAAAGAACAAATTAATTAATAATATATAACGCATGAGTTAAACGCTGAAGTACTAATCAATAAATATTAAAAACAGAAAAAATGTCCTTCACATACTGTTTTGGCTGAAATAACTCCTTAGTCCATGGAGATCTCCTATTTAGCCCTTTAATTTGCCCAACCAAAACAAGTGGCCATTTTAATGAAATTTGTTCTGGTATAGGTTGTGCTATTTATAACATATGTTTAGAATCACTTTCGAGATTTACTTAATTAGCATTGATTTTCAATGGGAGATCCCATGAATCTATTAATTTTTTCTAACACCAGTAGAAGAATGTTGTAAAATGTGTGATCATCTATTTACCTTTTCATCTCTATAGAAAAAGATTAGACTGTGACTGTAGTTAATCGCTGAACAAATAGATAAGTATAGCACGTAGGTATCTCCAGCTTGACAAAATAAATCTCTAGGGCAGAAAACGAAAAAAGGAATTAAGAGCATTCATACATACCGGTAACAACATCCATTTCATAGACATTGCTAATCTGAGGGCCGTACTGAAATGTTGTTCCGCTAATTCCAGCATTTGAGAGAGTCCCACCAACGCTAAGGTACAAGTAGTCCGTCCATGATACCGGAGCAAATCCATGTTCCATGGTGGAATGCAAAACATCAATCCACAGCTGCTCACCTCCAACATCGGCATAGAAACCCAATGAAGGGCATTTTGAGACAGTAATTCCAGTCCCATTTTTATGATTCCTTAGACTCATCATATCCACTACAACTCCATTAGAAGCCATAGCCTGTCCCCCAACAGAATGGCCGTGGCCCCTGGCAGCTACAGTAAAAGGGGTGTAGTTATTGTACGAGAATTTTATTAAACTCATTATATCTTCTATTGAGGATGGATAAAGAACTGCGGCTGGCTTTTCATGGACGATGTTACCGTAATCAGAAGAGACTGATTTGATGGTATCGGGTTCAACATGAAGATGACGTGCGAAATCAAGGGTTTGGATCTGAGGAGGTAAAAAACCAGTCCATGGCTTGGATTTTCCAAGGGTGGATGCTAAGCGAGTTATAAGAAGAATTGCCATAAGACATATTGTGATGGTAGGATTCTCAGCCATTGATCTATTTTTGTTATTTGGTTATCTTTCTCGAGTTGAGAGCAAGGAAATTAAGAGAAGCAAACAAGGGGTTCCTAGCTGGCCAGAGTTCTTATGGACAGGGGCGTGGTGAAGAGATATGTGTGTGTGTGTGAAAAGGAGGGTATGTGCATGTGTGTGTGTGTGTGTCTATATATATATATATATATAGAGAGAGAGAGAGAGAGAGGACGGGAACTGCATTAAATTGAGGTGGAAATCTTGGCTGGCTAGGGAAGAAATCTTGGTGTTTGGTTGGCAAAAGACACTGTATGCAGCATGCAAGTTTTGTCAAAGATATCAAGGACAGGATCCATTCATGACCATCACAAATAGAAAAAAACAAAAGAAAGTCACTTATTACGTGTTTCTTGTGTTTAAATGACAATCATCATCTTGATGATTCCATGCCACCCAAAGATTTTATTCATTCTCGTGGGTCAATAGCAATGGCCAAACCTCATGGACTTGGGCCAATGTGCGTTCATGACCATGATCACTCAAGTTCGGTCAATTAATTTGCTGTGTACCCCATTTTTTCCTTTTTATTAGTAGTAATTTGTGCTGGTTTGCTATTGTAGGAGTAACGTGGGGGCCAAAATTAGGTAATCATCAAAAGAATCCATAAGATTTTTCCTTTAGGTTTAGAAGAATTTTCAAGGATCAAGGCATTGCCCTGGATATGATAATAATATTGTGAAATTAAAATATGAAAGAGACATTAGCGTGAACTTTCCTCATCCTGAGATTTCGTTTGTTCGTATCTAAGGCTACATGTAATGAGACCAAGTCAAATTAGAACATTATTACCCGGCCTGTATTGTCACATCTAACTTTCGTGACATTTCAATGGGGTAATAATTAGGATGCTTCCGATGTTTTTTATTTTAACTTCTTTGGGACATCACTACTTAAATCCTAGTCTCATATATATATATATATATATATATATATTACTAGCTAGCTAGGGCAAATAATTCTCCCTCCATATTCCAGACTTTCGAAATATATATATATCCATGTTTATTAATGCATAAATTAAAAGATTCCGAGCAGCTTGCTTGCATTTAAAAGCATAGCAAAGAGCTAAAGGAAACAACATCATGCCACCCACACGAGAGGAATCGATCATGGAAGTTTGGCCTTGTCTGCCTATATATAATTGTACATATGCATGACACTATATAATTATATGCAAATTTCTTAATTAATAATGCTTTACAGTGTAGCAAAATATTTTTAGTCTTAAAGGAATGATATGTATAATTTTCTTTGTCATTTCATCTGTTTCTTGATGGCTAGAATATTATAATAACTAGTAATAAATTATTTTTCAAGTTCTAAGCACTGTTAGTTTCTTTGGAAATCTTTGTTAAGAACAACAAAATTCAAAGGACAATCTTTGACCTAAAGATCTTACGGGGTATATGGAGACCTATCAGATAGCAGCCCTTCACCACGCATCAATGATCCATGTATTCGAATAATTGAGAATGTAATCTTTTAAAACACATGTGCATCGTATATTTCTAGTCTGTACATCTCTGCAAGAAATCTTGTTCATAAATAGAATTAATGCGAAACCATTTTTAGATCTCATGTTATTATTTAAGTTGTTATAATTTAATTTTTTTAAATAGTATCATAGTTTAAAAAATAATAGCATTTTTTAAAATTTAAATTAAAATATTTTAAGATAATTTAGTTGATATCTAGACGAAAAAAGTTATAAACACAAGCATTCTTCCATTATTTCTTGCTCTACGTCAGAAAAATTAAACTTCGTGAATGCAACAAAACATGCCTTCCCACGTGCCAAAATAGTGATGATTAGGCCTTTTGCCTGACAAGTGAGAGATAGAGAGAGCTTTCGAATTGATGTTCACGTCATCCTCCTTTTGATACTGATTTTCGTGTCTATATAGATATTTTTTTCACTCATAAATTTAATTAATAAAAATAAAAATACCAATAAAAAAATTTGCTAGTCAATTATAGTAAATTTTATTGTCAAATTTCTCCATCATTATATTTCTCAGTAAACACCAACATAAATATTTTATTAATATATACTAAAGAAATTGTAGTTGAAAAAAAAAATAAAAAAATCTAGAAAAATACGATGATATGTAACTTTAACTAATGGCTTTACTAATAAAATTAACCCATCAGTAAAAGTTTATTTATAAATATACCGATGGAAATAATCTCTTAGTATATATCACTAAAATTACAAATAGTATTACAATGGGATTTAGAAAGGCAAATTGTATGGTGACATGACACTTTTTACCAATAAAATGACTGATTTATACTTAAAAATGTATTTTTATTAAGGTTTTATATCATCATTTTGCACTTAAAGTATCAATAACTCCTTAACTAGATTATGTTTTATAATAATAAGTGTGATAATATAAGATACCTTTAATTTATGGTAATGCTCATTTTAAATGCAGATATTCTCACAATTCAAAGGATTGATTGTTGTGATTAATTATTGGAAGTAAAAGGATAAAAAAAGGCTAAGCTTAAAAGGAGATACCGATTCAATTCAAATTCAAACACTGTTCAGTCATTGAATCATATCTGGAGTTATAGATCTTGGATTTCAGTTTAGTTTACATGGATGGAAAGATAAGAAATAGGACTACAACTGTCATGAATAAAGAAAGATCCAAATCTGTCGTTTTTAAATTCAAAGTTTGGTCACAAAAAAAAAGTCAGAATCTGTCTTGCAATTTAGCCCAAACACTGCTCAGAGTTTTACCCATATCTAGAGTTCTAGAAGGTCAAATGACGTAAAATTTGGTGGGTGGAAGGAAAAGATAATTTCCAACAACTTTCATGTAGAATACTTACTCAAATTCTGATGGTAAAAATGACATTTCATCCAAACAAGAGCTTGAGAGCTATCCACCAAGTCCACTAAATCAATAATTGGCCACTACATCAATAATCAATTACCAAATAAATAGTTTTGAATTTTAGCCTATAAAAGGAGACATTTTTCATTCACTTAGGTATCTTGTTTTTCAGATCAAGATCATGTTCTTGCTCTCTCTCTTTATATTTTTATACTGCTTAAATTTTATTTTTATTAATCTTTTGTTTATATTTTTCATTTCCTTTACTATTGATTAGTACTTAAAAGTGCATTTTTATCATGGTTTTATATTATCATTTTGCACTTGAAGTATCAATAACTCCTTAACTAAAGCATGTTTTATAATAATATATCTAATAATATAAGATACCTTTAATTTGTGGTAAATGTTCATTTTAAATGCAGGCCTATCACATAAATAAAAGGATTGATTGATGACTTTAAGAACTTAAATTGCAAGGGCAAAGAGATGACCAAAATTAGAAAAGAGATGTCGATGCAATCCAAACCGGAACACTGTTCGGTAATTGGGTCATATCTGGAGCTATAGATTTCAGATTTAGGTCTAATTTATATGGATGGAAAGATAAGACATAGGCCTACAACGTTCATATGGAGCCCAAGATCTAAAAAGGTCATTTTCAAGTCCAAATTGTAGCAACAACAAAGAAGCCCGAATCTGTCCTCCAGCCCGAGCACTGTTCAGTATTTTGGCCATATCTGGAGTTCTAGAAGTCCAAATGAGCTGAATTGTTTACACAAGAAAGCTCAGACAATTGCCTACAACTTTCATGTTTAAGTGGCTTCAATTTTGACGTTATCAATGACGTTTTGGGCAGACAAGAGAAGATAAAGATTGTCACCAAGTCAAGAATTGGCCACCCACTCATCAATTAGTCATCAAATCAATAGTTCCCAATTTTGGCCTATAAAAGAAGACATTTGCCATGCATTTAGGCATCTTGGTTTCCAGATCAAGATCATGCTCTTGCTTTCTCTCTTTGTATTTTTTGTAATGTTTATGCTTTGCTTTTATTAATATGAAGTTTATGCCTTTCATTTCCTTTCATTTACTTAGTTAACTTTTATCTTATTTATGTTCTTATTTTGTTTATTTATTTTTCTTTCTTTCATTATGTCTAGTTAAGTTTATTATGTCAAGGTGAAAAGGTTGCACTAATGGTGTAAGAATAAGTATAGTGTAAACTTAATATGGACTTTAATGTTTGATACTAACATGTTTTGTATTTGTTATCTTGTTCACTCTTTAATACTTTGCTTGTTAAATGACTAATCTTGATTTATGTTGTATAACACTTGGTACAACAAATGCTTGGCACTTTCATAGTTCATACTGTATGGTATAACCGACACCTGAGCTATGAAAGGAACTTGATTTGTTGTTAACATAAGTTATAATCATGAATGCTTGACGAGATTTACAAGTATTAGCATTAATCGAATAAGATGACTAATGTAATCATGTTAATAATTTATAATCTCATTGGAACCTCCTTTGTGTGTGGTTTCCAATTGACTAATTAGAGTTTATACTATACTTGTTTGACATACCATTAGTGGATCCTCTAACCTTGACATTTATTGTTATCGTTGTTAAATCTTTACGTTAATATTTCATCTCAAAGTTCTCATCATCATCATCTTATTCTTCTTCTCCTTCTTTTTCTTTATTATTATTATTATTATTATTATTATTAGTATTAGTATTATTATTATTATTGGTGTTATTACTACTACTATTATTGTTGTTGTTGTTGTTGTTGTTGTTGTTGTTGTTGTTGTTGTTGTTGTTGTATTATTGTTATTTATAATTTGTACAATTAATCTCCCTGTGGTTTGACCCCGGTCTTGCCGGGTTATTTATTACTTCGACACTTCTACACTTGGGAGAAGACATCAATCTTTTAGTCGTTTCAAGTTTTGGCGCCGTTGCCGAGGAGGTAAGTTTTGTATAAATTGTAGTATTTAATTTATTTTCTCTTTTCACTTTTCTTGTATATAACTTTGTTTCTTTTCTCTTGTTTCTACTTCTTTTGTTTTCTTTTTCCTTTTATTCTATTCCTACTCGTGCACGAGAGTGTGGTCACGTACATCAAGTGGTAGACTTTGTAGGGTATCCTCATCATTTTCAGAAAATATGGCCGAAGAAGATAATCAATCACTTCATAATGAGAATAATGAGAATAACCGTGCTAGAACACTTAGAGACCACATGAATTCCACAAGAACAAGTGCACCATCATGCATAGTTTTTCCTCCCGATGCATCTCATTTTAATTTTAAACCAGGTATTATTCAACTTTTACCTTCTTTTCATGGCTTAGAATTGGAAAATCCATACTTGCATTTAAGGGAATTTGAGGAGGTCTGCAACATATATAATAATTTAAATTGTAGCATGAACACCATCAGATTAAAGCTTTTTTCTTTTTCATTAAAAGATAAAGCTAAAACATGGCTACAAAATTTGAGACCAGGATCCATTCGTGCTTGGGATGAAATGCAACAACAGTTTTTAAAGACGTTTTTCTCATCTCATATAACAAATTCTTTCAAAAGACAAATCACTACTTTCACTCAAAAACCAGGAGAAACATTTTACCAATGTTGGGATAGGTATCGAGACTTGCTTAGTACTTGCCCTCATCATGGTTTTGAAACATGGAGATGGGTTAAATTGATGTGCAATGGAACTTTTGAAGATAAAGCCCCTGATGAAGCAATGGAGTACTTAGACTTGTTAGCTGAAAATGCTCAAAATTGGGACACCGCGGATACTTATGAGGCACCGAGTAAAACTCAACCTCATACATCTAGTAGAGGTATGTACAACCTTAGGGAAAATTATGACCTTCAAGCCAAGTTTGCATCTTTACCTAGAAAAGTCGAGGCACTAGAATTGAAAAAGAGTGGTGAATTAAAATCTGTTGAAAACATTGTGTGTCAAATCTATGAAACAAATGAACACTCAACCAACGATTGTCCAACCTTACCTTCTTTTAAGGAATGTCTCCATGAACAAGCCCATGCTTTAAACAGTTTCCAAAAGGCCAACCACAACCCATACTCACAAACATACAACCCTGGTTGGAGAAATCACCCAAATTTCAGTTGGAAGAGTGAGAACAATAATGCACAAACTTCACAACCACCGTTTCAAGCACACCACAATTTCCAAAATTCTCATGGATATGCACCTCCTTATGCTCCACCTCCTAGAAGAAATCTTGATGAAATTTTGTATGCATTCATTAAAAAGCAAGAGACAATCAATACTCAACTTGCTCAAAACATGACAGGTTTTAAAGATACTCTTGCAAAATTAACATCTACTCTCAGTTTCCAAGAGAAAGGTAAGTTTCCATCTCAACCACAACAAAATCCTAAGAGGCAATACAATGCAAATGCAAGTAGTTCTGGAAGCCAACACATGGATCAAGTCAAATCAGTCACTACTCTGCGCAGTGGTAAGGTTATTGAAAAACCCTCTCTTGAACCTTATGAGAAAGATGATGAGTCAATATCTGAGGGTAAAGAAGGGGTTGAATCTGAAAATTGCAAAGAAACGACTGATTCACCACCAGCACTTCCATTTCCTCAAGTCATGACCAAATAAAGAAAAGTCAATCACAACTCTAAAATCTTTGAAACTTTCAAATAGGTAAGGATCAATATACCTTTGTGGGATGCTATTAAACAGGTTCCTTCCTATGCTAAATTTTTAAAAGATCTATGCACTATGAAGAGGAAACTGAATGTGAAAAAGAAAGCCTTTTTAGCCGAACAAGTAAGTGCTATTCTTCAGAATAATAATGCTTTGAAATATAAAGACCCTGATTGTCCTACAATTTCTTGCTTTATTGGAGAGCATAAAATTGAAAGAGCCTTACTTGATCTTGGAGCTAGTGTGAATTTATTTCCATATTCAGTTTTTTAGAGTCTCAATCTAGGTGAGTTAAAACCAACTTCCATATCTCTTTTACTTGCCGATAGATCTGTAAAAGTGCCTAGAGGAATAATTGAAGATGTGTTAGTACAAGTTGATAAATTCATTTATCCTGTGGATTTTCTTGTCTTGGACACAGAACCTGTTGAAGCATGTAATTCATTTCTTGTTATTTTAGGACGTCCATTTCTTGCAACCTCTAACGCATTGATTAATTGTAGGAATGGACTGATGAAGCTATCATTTGGAAACATGACATTGGAGATGAATATTTTCAACATTTGCAAGCAACCTGGAGATGAGAATGATTTACAAGAAGTAGATCATATTGACGAATTAGTTTATGATCAACTTGAATCTACTTTAAGTAAAAATAAATTGGATGAATCTGAAGATTTGCAAATGATTTATTCTGAGGAAGAAATCATGGATGAAAAACGCACCGAAAATGTTGATGCGAATCTTTTGTCAATAGTGACAACAGATTCGACATCTAACATCACACCAATCGATGATTACTTTCCTAACGAATCCTTACTTTCTCTTAGTCCAATACCTTGGTATGATAAAAATATCAATTTTCTTGCTTTAGGAGATTTGCCAGCTGATTGGAGTACCCAAGACAAAGAAACGTTTTTGACCGAAGTGAAGAGCTTTTATTGTGATGACCCTAACTTATTCAAATATTGTCCTGATCAAATATTTCAAAGATTCATTCCCGACAATAAGGTAAGTAGTGTCATTAAACTTTGTCATTCTGAAGCATGTGGGGGCCATTTCTCATCTAGAAAGACAACTGCAAAAATCTTTCAAAATGGATTTTATTGGCCCACCATGTTCAAGGACATGCATGCATTCTGCAAAACTTGTGAAAATTGTCAAAAAGTTGATACTGGTCAAAAAGTTTTGTTTTATAATTCTCAACTCTATGCATTCCCTAAAGAGCTAAGATTAAGATGGAGCAATCCTTATGGGGCCTGTGATATTGAGAATTCAATGAATGACAATGATTTTAAGGAAAATGAACATCGTTTGAAAGCTTACTTTGATAATTTTCCTAGTGAAAATGAATCAACTGGTTTGAATGATCTTGTAGATAAAGGTTGATTATTTTGTTTTTCTCACATTGTTTTTATGTTTCTTTTTGAGTGATTTTTGCTAGTTTCTCTCACCCCGGTCAAATGGCGGATAACGGTACTCCGTGACTTAAGTCGGTTCTTTCAGTTTCCCATAATAATTGATATCTGTGTATATATTTGTGCAATTCTTTGAATCTCTCTTCCAATTCTCATTTGAAAATGGACACTACTCTTGAAAATTGAAAACGTATTTTCCTGCTCTGCCTCAGAATGCGATTACAAAAATTTACCGTGCTAGATGTGCAAGATTGAGATTGTTAATGAATCATGGAATTCCTGAAGATATTCACTGGTTGATTGAAGCAAAGGTCCGATTATCAGGTGAGTCCTCTAATTCCTTCATTTCACACATGCCTGGAATAGGTAAAAGCACTTTTGTAAAGAAACATTGTGCAAAACAACTGAAAGTCTGTCATCGATGTGCTAGATGGACTTGTAATACACAATGTCATTCTTTAGGAATGGTATCTATAAACCGTGAAGATAAAATACAATTCATTAAGGATGGCCTGAGTAAGGATTCTTTAGATAATCTTCTATTGACTCTTGAGACGCATCCTAGTGGAGATGTGCATCGTGTAATTCATGATTTATGGCCACTATTTCATAAAAAACATGATCGGCTTAGTCTTGGGAATCTGACTAAAAAAGACCCTGTTTGCTAGTTTTTAAGAAAACTGGATGGGAAGCCTATCCCCGACCCATAGAGGGCGTTTAAGCCGTTCTTGGACGTAAAACCAAGGGAAGATGTGAGCCACAATCACAACTCCCTGTACATACACATGCTTTTTCAAAAGTAAATAAATAAATAAATAAAGAGAGAGAGAGAGTGTGTGAGACTCTAGCTGGCCTACATATAGGTGGTATGATTGCTTTTCTAATTTCTCATTTATAAAACCCTCTTTTCCTTCCTTTCATTTCTACCGAACCCATATATTCAACAAATACAGAAGTGTGTAGAAATGGCAAGTTCCTCAAGTCATCATATAAGAAATATTTGTGTTTTTGGTGGATCTAGTCCTGGGAAAGAAAAGGAGTTTTTAGAATCAGCAAATCATCTTGGTCAAGTGCTAGCTGAGAGAAAGATTAATTTAGTGTATGGGGGAGGCAGTTTTTGGTTAATGGGAGGTGTGTCAATAACTGCATTTTTAGGAGGTAGTCAAGTTTTGGGGGTCGTCCCCGAAGCTTTAGCACAAGGGGACATCATTGAAAAAAAATTGGAGAGGAACTTCAGGTCTCCACAATGTTGGCTCGAATGAATGCAATGTTTAACCATGCTGATGCCTTCATTGCTTTACCAGGTGGTCTAGGTATATTGGAAGAGATCTTTCATATTTCCTCTTGGGCTCAACTGCACATTCACCATAAACCCATAGGTTTGTTAAATGTTAATGGTTATTATGATAAGTTGTTGTCTTTTCTTGATCATGTTGTGCAACAGGAATTTCTAATATCTTCTGGACGACAAATCATAATCTCTGCTACTACTGCTGAACAATTCATTGACCAACTACAATCCTTCATTCCTGTAATTGATCCTTCCATGAGTCGCATAAATTGGTCAACTAAGAAAAGCCGTAAAAAGCTTAGATTGGATTTAAGCCTTCATTTGTGAATTTTTGTGTCTTTTGGTTTTATTATTGTGTTTTGTTATTTCTTATTTTTGTTTCAGTGTGTTTCAGGTTTGTCAGTGTTCATTATTTCAAGTGATATCTTCTATACTCTATCTTTCTACCTTTAAACATTAAGGACAATGTCTCGTTTTGGTTGGGGGGAAAGGGTAGTAGTTGATAAAAAAAAATTAATTTTCATTTCATAAAGCATGTGCATAATTGTTGTTACTAGGATGACAGAGTAAAGGAGCTTTTTTGTTAAAGTGACTCTTGAGACGCATCTTAGTAGCCATTCTTAACAAGGTCTATTATAATACTTCTTGAAATATTCAGGTTTACAAACTCTCACATTGTTATCACTCAATTCTACTCATATACTAATTTAACATGTATTCTTAAACCTTAATTTACACACACACACACACTTTAACATATGATTGTGGGTTGCATATTGGATTGTTACATTATTTATGTTCTTTTGTTAAAGGTAACAACTAAGGGAAAGGGATTGTAAATAATTAAAAAAAAAAA
>NW_011500467.1:20473-29222 GCF_000495115.2 Populus euphratica
AAAAAAAAAAAGAAAAAAAAAGAAGAAAAAAAATGATGATAATAAAAATGTAGATAAGTTTGGTTTCGTAGCCTCCCTAACCTAAGCAATTAAGCCCGAAGGGGTGTTTCAACACCTAATACCCTAAAGTCAACTAACTTGGGAGTTATTGGCCCAACGCTTGTTACATGGGTTGAGGAGAAAAGCTTAAGGGAATCAAACATTGCACTATCTACATATCAGTATCTACGACCCGAGTTAGTAAGCTCATAGGGGTGTCTTAACACCTAATGCCCTAAGACCAACTGGTTTGGGAGTTATTAGCTGAACGCTTGTTACATGGGTTAAAGATGCATGGTGTTTTTAAATTATATGTATATATATTTAAAACAAAAAGAAGAAAAAAAAAAGACAAAAATAATAATCCCAACCCAAGGAAGTTAACCTTAAACATTAGAAAAAAAAAAATTTGTTTTCTTCCAAGAAAAGCCCCATAATTATGTGTTGATACATTGAGCACAAAAGAAAGGTTTATGAATATCTTGTTAAGAGGTATTGAGCAGGTATATAAATTTAATGAGAATTTATTTATCTGGATAGATTAATGGAAGTTAAATGATAAATACCTTGCTTTGTGGAATTTGCAAATTATTTTTCTATTTTAACACTTTGATTACTAGGGACTAGTAATAAGCTGGTTGGAGGGTGTGATTAGTACTTAAAAGTGCATTTTTATCATGGTTTTATATTATCATTTTGCACTTGAAGTATCAATAACTCCTTAACTAAAGCATGTTTTATAATAATATATCTAATAATATAAGATACCTTTAATTTGTGGTAAATGTTCATTTTAAATGCAGGCCTATCACATAAATGAAAGGATTGATTGATGACTAGGCCTATCACATAAATAAATGCATTGATTGATGACTTTAAGAACTTAAATTGCAAGGGCAAAGAGATGATCAAAATTAGAAAAGAGATGTCGATGCAATCCAAACCGGAACACTGTTCAGTAATTGGGTCATATCTAGAGTTATAGATCTCAGATTTAGGTCTAATTTATATGGATGGAAATATAAGACATAGGCCTACAACGTTCATATGGAGCCCAAGATCTAAAAAGGTCATTTTCAAGTCCAAATTGTAGCAACAACAAAGAAGCCCGAATCTGTCCTCCAGCCCGAGCACTGTTCAGTATTTTGGCCATATCTGGAGTTCTAGAAGTCCAAATGAGCTGAATGTTTTACACAAGAAAGCTGAGACAATTGCCTACAAGTTTTACACAAGAAAGCTCAGACAATTGCCTACAACTTTCATGTTTTTAAGTGGCTCCAATTTTGACGTTATCAATGACGTTTTGGGCAGACAAGAGAAGATAAGGATTGTCCCCAAGTCAAGAGTTGGCCACCCACTCATCAATTAGTCATCAAATCAATAGTTCCCAATTTTGGCCTATAAAAGGAGACATTTGCCATGCATTTAGGTATCTTGGTTTCCAGATCAAGATCATGCTCTTGCTTTCTCTCTTTGTATTTTTTATAATGTTTATGCTTTGCTTTTATTAATATGAAGTTTATGCCTTTCATTTCCTTTCATTTCCTTTCATTTACTTAGTTAACTTTTATCTTATTTATGTTCTTATTTTGTTTATTTATTTTTCTTTCTTTCATTATGTCTAGCTAAGTTTATTATGTCAAGGTGAAAAGGTTACACTAATGGTGTAAGAATAAGTATAGTGTAAACTTAATATGGACTTTAATGTTTGATACTAACATGTTTTGTATTTGTTATCTTGTTCACTCTTTAATACTTTGCTTGTTAAATGACTAATCTTGATTTATGTTGTATAACACTTGGTACAACAAATGCTTGGCACTTTCATAGCTACTTGGTATAAAAAATGCTTGGCACTTTCATAGTTCATACTGTATGGTATAACCGACACCTGAGCTATGAAAGGAACTTGATTTGTTGTTAACATAAGTTATAATCATGAATGCTTGACGAGATTTACAAGTATTAGCATTAATCGAATAAGATGACTAATGTAATCATGTTAATAATCTATAATCTCATTGGAACCTCCTTTGTGTGTGGTTTCCAATTGACTAATTAGAGTTTATACTATACTTGTTTGACATACCATTAGTGGATCCTCTAACCTTGACATTTATTGTTATCGTTGTTAAATCTTTACATTAATATTCCATCTCCAAGTTCTCATCATCATCTTCTTCTTCTCATTAATACTCCATCTCAAAGTTCTCATCATCATCATCTTCTTCTTCTTCTTCTCCTTCTTTTTCTTTATTATTATTATTATTATTAGTATTAGTATTAGTATTATTATTGCTGTTATTACTATTATTATTGTTGTTGTTGTTATTGTTGTTGTTGTTGTTGTTGTTGTATTATTGTTATTTATAATTTGTACAATTAACCTCCCTGTGGTTTGACCTCGGTCTTGCCAGGTTATTTATTACTTCGACACTCCTGCACTTGGGAGAAGACATCAATCTTTTAGTCATGTCAACTATACTTAGTTAACTTATATCATGCTTATGTTCTTATATTATTTATTTATGTTCTTCTTCTTCATAATGTATAGCTAATTTAATTATGTCAAGGTGAAAATGTTTCACTAATGATGTTGGGATAAGTATAACATAAACTCAATATAGACTTCAATGCTTATATCCTAAACAACTTGCTATTAACATGTCTTATTTTTTTTTTTATTAATTCTTAATACCTTGTTTGTTAAATAGTTAGTTTATATTTGTGTTGTATAACACTTGGTACATTAAATACTTGATCCTTTATAGTCGTTGGTCGATATCAAGGTGCCTCATAAGTACCTGCGGTGTCCCAATTTTAAGCATTTTCAATTAACAAGTCTAAGTACTCCATTGCTTCATTAGGGTCTTTATCTTTAAAAGTTCCATTACATATCAATTCAAACATTTGCCTATCTTTAGGTGTTAACCCTTCACAAAAATGTGAAACCAATCTCTATGTTTCAAAACCATGATGAGGGTAAGTATTAAGCAAGTATCAATATCTATCCCAACATTGAAAAAATGTTTCTCCTAGTTTTTGAGTTAAAATGGTTATTTATCTTTTGAAAGAGTTTGTTTTATGACAAGGGAAAAACTTTTTAAAAATTATTGTTGCATTTCATCCCAAGCATGAATGGATCCAAGTCTCAAATTTTATAGCCACGTTTTAGCTTTATCTTTTAATGAAAAAGAAAAAAATCTTTAATTTGATGGTGTTCATGCTATAATTTAAGTCATTATAGGTGTTACGGACCTCTTCAAATCCCCTTAAATACAAATATAGGTTTTCTAAATCTAAGCCATGAAAAGAAGGTAAAGGTTGAATAATGTATGGCTTAAAATTAAAATGAGATGCATCAAGGGGAAAAACTATACATGATGATGCATTAGTTCTTGTGAGATTTATGTGGTCTCTAAGTGTTTTAACATAGTTATTCTCATTATAAAGTGACTGGTTATCTTCTTTGGTCATATTTTCTAAAAATGATGAGGATACCCTACAAAGTCTACCACTTAATATACGTGACCACACTCTTATACACGTGTAGAAATAGAACAAAAGGAAGAAGAAACAAAGTTATATACAATAAAAGTAAAAAGAGAAAATAAAATAAATACTATAATTTGTACTAGAATTTAGCTCCCTGGCAACAGTGTCAAAAACTTGACATAACCAAAATATTGATGTCTTCTCCCAAGTGTAGGAGTGTCGAAGTAATAAATAATCTAGCAAGACCGGGATCAAACCACAGGGAGATTAATTGTATAAATTATAAACAACAATAATACAACAACAACAACAACAACAACAACAATAATAATAATAAAAGAACATGAAAAAGTTGATGAGAACTTTGAGATAGAAGATCAATGTAAAGATTAAACAATGATAACAACAAATGTGAAGGTTAGAGGATCCACTAATGGTATTTCAAACGAGTATAATATAAATTCTTATTATTCAACTAGAAACCACACACAAAGGAGGTTCCAATTGGATTATGATTGTTAACATGATTATGTTAGTTATCTTTTTTGAATAATGCTAATACTTGTAAATATTGTCAGGCATTTATGATTATAACTTATGTTAACAACAAATCAAGTTCCTTTCATAACACAAGTGTAGGCAAGTGTAGGTTATACCATACAATTGGGCTACGAAAGTGTCAAGTATTTATTGTACCAAGTGTTATATAACATAAATCTAGATTAACCATTTAACAAATAAAGTATTAAGAGTAAATAAGATAACAAATACAAAACATGTTAGTATCAAACATTAAAGTGCATGTTGAGTTTACACTATACTTATTCTTACACCATTAGTGTAACATTTTCTCCTTGACATAATAAACTTAGCTAAATATAATGAAAGAGAGAAACATAAATAAACAAGATAAGAACATAAATAACATAAAAGTTAATGAAGTAAAGGAAAGGAAATGAAAGGCATAAACTAGATATTAATGAAAGAAAAACTTAAGCATTACAAAAATACAAAGAGAGAAAGTCAGAGCATCATCTTGATCTGGAAACCAAGATGCTTAAATGCTTGGCAAATACCTCCTTTTATAGGCTAAAATTGAGAACTATTGATTTGATGACTAATTGATAAGTGGGTGGCCAACTCTTGACTTGGTAACAATCCTTATCTTCTCTTGTCTGAATAAAATGTCACTGATAACATCAGAATTTGAATTAAATCTCCATATGAAAGTTCTACGAAGTTCTCTCAGCTTTCTAAGAAAAAATTTAAGATCATTTCAACTTTTAGAACTCAAGATATGGGCTGAACACTTAATAGTGTCTAAGTTACATGACAGATTTTTACTTCTTCATTGTTGTTACAATTTGGACTTGAAAACGGCCTTTTTAAATCTTGGACTCCCATGAAAATTGTAAGTCTATGTCTTACATTTCCATCATATAAAGTAGACCTAAATCCAAAATTTACAACTCTAGATATGATCTAATTACTGAACAATGTTCAGTTTGGACTGCAACGACATCTCTTTTCTAAGTTTGGTCATCTTTTTATCTTTCAATTTCAATACTTCAACTCATCAATCAATCCTTTTATTTATGTGATAGGCCTGCATTTAGGATGAACATCTCTTTGTCCTTTCAATTAAAGTTATTGATACTTTAAGTGCAAAATGATGATATAAAACCTTAATAAAAGTGTACTTTTAAGTACTAGTCAATATACACATAAAGAACTATATGTTTCTTATGATACCTGACACGACTAAAAGACTGATGTTTTCTCCCAAGTGCAGGAGTATCGAAGTAATAAATAACCCGGCAAGACCGGGGTCGAACCACAGAGAGGTTAATTGTACAAATTATAAACAACAACAATAGTAACAACAACAACAACAACAACAATAACAATAATAACAATAATTACAATAATAATAATAGTAGTACTAGTAATAATAATAATAGTAGTAGTAGTAGTAGTAGTAGTAGTAGTAGTAAAAGAAGAAGAAAAAGAAGAAGTTGATGAGAACTTTGAGATGGAAGATTAACGTAAGGATTAAACAATAATAATAACAAATGTCAAGGTTAGAGGATCCACTAATGATATGTCAAACAAGTATAGTATAAACTCTTATTATTCAATTGGAAACCACACACAAAAGAGGTTCCAATATGATTATATATTGTTAACATGATTACATTAGTCATCTTATTCGATTAATGCTAATACTTGTAAATCTTGTCAGGCATTCATGATTATAACTTATGTTAACAACAAATCAAGTTCCTTTCATAGCTTAAGTGTCGGTTATACCATACAGTATGAGCTATGGAAGTACCAAGCATTTATTGTACCAAGTGTTATACAACATAAATCAAGATTAGTCATTTAACAAGCAAAGTATTAAAGAGTGAACAAGATAAAAAAAAATACAAAACATGTTAGTATCAAACATTAAAGTCCATATTAAATTTACACTATACTTATTCTTACACCATTAGTGTAACCTTTTCACCTTGACATAATAAACTTAGCTAAACATAATGAAAGAAAGAAAAATAAAAAAAATAAGAACATAAATAAGATAAAAGTTAACTAAGTAAATGAAAGGAAGTGAAAGGCATAAACTTGATATTAATGAAAGCAAAGCATAAACATTACAAAAAATACAAAGAGAGAAAGCAAGAGCATGATCTTGATCTGGACACCAAGATGCCTAAATGCATGGCAAATGCCTCCTTTTATAGGCCAAAATTAGAAACTTTTGATTTGATGACTAATTGATGAGTGGGTGACCAACTCTTGACTTGGTGACAATTCTTATCTTCTCTTGTCTGCCCAAAACGTCATTGATAACGTCAAAATTGGAACCACTTGAAAACATGAAAGTTGTAGGCAATTGTCTCAGCTATCTTATGTAAACAATTCAAATCATTTGGACTTCTAAAACTTTAGATATGGGTCAAACATGGAACAATGCTCGGGCTGGAAGACAGATTCGGACTTCTTTGTTGTTGCTCCAATTTGGACTTGAAAATGGCCTTTTTAGATCTTGGGCTCCATATGAAAGTTGTAGGTCTAACCTTTTTAGATCTTAGGCTCCATATGAAAGTTGTAGGCCTATGTCTTACCTTTTCATCCATATAAAGTGGACCTAAATATGAGATTTACAACTCCAGATATAATCCAATTACCGAATAATATTCCGTTCTGGATTGCACTAACATCTCTTTTTTAAGTTTGACCATCTCTTTGTCCTTTCAATTTTAGTTCTTAAATTCATCAATCAATCCTTTCATTTATGTGATAGGTCTATATTTAAAATGAACATTTACCACAAATTAAAGGTATCTTATATTATTAGATACGTTATTATAAAACATGTTTTAGTTAAGGAGTTATTGATACTTCGAGTGCAAAATGATGATATAAAACCTTGATAAAAATGCACTTTTAAGTACTAATCGCACCCGCCAACCAATTACTAGTCCCTAGTAATCAAAGCGTTAAAATAGAAAAATAATTTGTAAATTCTACAAAGCAAGGTATTCATCATTTAACTTCCATTAATCTATCCAGATAAACAAACTCTCATTAAATTTTTATATCTGCTCAATACCTCTTAACAAGATATTAATAAACCTTTCTTTTGTGCTCAATATATCAATACATAATTATGGGGCTTTTATTGGAAGAAAATAAAATTTTTATTCTAATGTTTAAGGTTAACTTCCTTGGGTTGGAATTATTATTTTTGTCTTTTTTTTTCTTTTTTCTTTTTTCTTTTTTTTATATATATACATATAACTTAAAATATCATGCATCTTTAACCCATGTAACGAGCTTTCGGCTAATGACTCCCAGACCACTTGGTCTTAGGGCATTAGGTGTTGAGACACCCCTACGAGCTTAGTAACTCGGGTCGCAAATACTGATATATAGATAGTGCAATGTTTGATTCCCTTAAGCTTTTCTCCTCAACCCATGTAACAAGCGTTGGACCAATAGCTCCCAAGTTAGTTGACTTTAGTGTATTAGGTGTTAAATCACCCCTTCGGGCTTAATTGCTTAGGTTAGGGAGGCTACAAAACCAAACTTATCTATATTTTTATTATCATCATTTTTTTTCTTTTTTTTTTTTAAATTATATACTATCCATTTCCCTTAGTTGTTACCTTAAACAAAAGAACATAAATAATGTAATAATCCAATATGCAACCCACAATCATATGTTAAAGTGTGTGTGTGTAAATTAAGGTTTAAGAATACATGTTAAATAAGTATATGTGTGTGTAAATTAAGGTTTAATAATATATGTTAAATAAGTATATAAGCAGAATTAAGTTATAACAATGCGAGAGTTTGTAGACTTAAATATTTTAATAAGTATTATGGTAGACCTTTTTAAGAATGGTTACTAAGATGCGTCTCAAGAGTCATAAAAAGATCTCCTTTACTCTGCCATCATAGTAACAATAATTTTGCATATGCTTTATGAAATGGAAAACAATTTTTTTTTTTATCAACTACTACCCTCTCCCCCCAACCAAAACGAGACATTGTCCTCAATGTTCTAAGGTAGAAAGATAGAGTATAGAAGATATCACCTGAAATAACGAACACTAACAAACCTGAAATACACTGAAACAAAAATAAGAAATAATAAAACATAATAATAATAAAAAAGGACATAGAGATTCACAAATGAAGGCTCAAATCTAATTTAAGCTTTTTACAGTTTTCCTTAGATGACCAATTTATGCGACTCATGGAGGGATCAATCACAAGAATGAAAGATTGTAGTTGGTCAATCAATTATTCACCAGTAGCAGTAGAGATTATGATTTGTCGTGCAGAAGATGTTAGAAATTTCTGTTCCATAGCATGATCAAGAAAAGACAACAACTTATCATAATAACCATTAACATTTAACAAACCTATGGATTTATGGTGAATGTGCAGTTGGGCCCAAGAGGAAATATGAAAGATCTCTTCCAATGTACCTAGACCACCTAGTACAACAATGAAGGCATCAGCATGGTTAACATTGCATTCATTCGAGCCGACATTTTGGAGACCTGAAGTTCCTCTCCAATTATTTTTCCAATGATGTCCTCTTGTGCCAAAGTTTCGGGGACGATTCCTAAAACTTGACTACCTCCTAAAAATGCAGCTATTGACACACCTCCCATTAACCCAAGAATGCCTCCCCCATACA
>NW_011500467.1:41741-53325 GCF_000495115.2 Populus euphratica
TAGTAGTAGTAGTAGTAGTAGTAGTAGTAGTAGTAGTAGTAGTAGTAGTAGTAGTAGTAGTAGTAGTAGTAGTAGTAGTAGTAGTAGTAGTAGTAGTAGTAGTAGTAGTAGTAGTAGTAGTAGTAGTAGTAGTAGTAGTAGTAGTAGTAGTAGTAGTAGTAGTAGTAGTAGTAGTAGTAGTAATAATAATAATAATAAAGAAAGAGAAGAAGAAGAAGATGATGAGAACTTTGAGATGGAATATTAATGTAACGATTAAACAATGATAATAACAAATGTCAAGGTTAGAGGTTCCACTAATGGTATATCAAACAAGTATAGTATAAACTCTTATTATTGAATTGGAAACCACACACAAAGGAGGTTCCAATCAGATTATATATTGTTAACATGATTACATTAGTCATCTTATTCAATTAATGCTAATACTTGTAAATCTCGTCAAGCATTCATGATTATAACTTATGTTAACAACAAATCAAGTTCCTTTCATAGCTCAGGTGTCGGTTATACCATACATTATGGGCTATGAAAGTGCCAAGCATTTGTTGTACCAAGTGTTATACAACATAAATCAAGATTAGTCATTTAACAAGCAAAGTATTAAAGAGTGAACAAGATAGCAAATATAAAACATGTTAGTATCAAACATTAAAGTCCATATTAAGTTTACATTATACTTATTCTTACACCATTAGTGTAACCTTTTCACCTTGACATAATTAACTTAGCTAGACATAATGAAAGAAAGCAAAATAGATAAACAAAATAAGAACATAAAAGTTAACTAAGTAAAGGAAAGGAAATGAAAGGCATAAACTTAATATTAATGAAAACAAAGCATAAAAAATACAAAGAGAGAAAGGAAGAGCATGATCTTGATCTGGAAATCAAGATGCCTAAATGCATGGCAAATGCCTCCTTTTATAGGCCAAAAATGGGAACTATTGATTTGATGACTAATTGATAAGTGGGTGACCAACTTTTGACTTGGTGACAATCCTTATCTTCTCTTGTCTGCCCAAAACGTCATTGATAACGTCAAAATTGGAGCCAGTTGTAAACATGAAAGTTGTAGGCAATTGTCTCAGCTTTCTTGTGTAAAAATTTCAGCTCATTTGGACTTCTAGAACTCCAGATATGGCCAAAATACCGAATAGTGCTCGGGCTGGAAGACAGATTCGGGCTTCTTTGTTGTTGCTACAATTTGGACTTGATAATGGCCTTTTTAGATCTTGGGCTCCATATGAAAGTTGTAGGCCTATGTCTTACCTTTCCATCCATATAAATTGGACCTAAATCTGAGATCTGTAGCTCCAGATATGACCCAATTACCGAACAGTGTTCCGGTTTGGATTGCACCGACATCTCTTTTCTAAGTTTGGCCATCTCTTTATCCTTGCAATTTAAGTTCTTCAAGTCATCAATCAATCCTTTCATTTATGTGATAGGCCTGCATTAAAAATAGACATTTACCATAAATTATAGGTATCTTATATTATTAGATACATTATTATAAAACATATTTTAGTTAAGGAGTTATTGATACTTCAAGTGCAAAATGATGATATAAAACCATGATAAAAATGCACTTTTAAGTACTAATCACACCCCCCAACCAGCTTATTACTAGTCCCTAGTAATCAAAGCGTTAAAATAGAAAACAAATTTGCAAATTTCACAAAGCAAGGTATTCATCATTTAACTTCCATTAGTCTATCCAGATAAACAAACTCTCATTAAATTTATATATCTGCTCAATACCTCTTAACAAGATATTAATAAACCTTTCTTTTGTGCTCAATGTATCAACACATAATTATGGGGCTTTTCTTGGAAGAAAACAAAATTTTTGTTCTAATGTTTAAGGTTAACTTCCTTGGGTTGGGATTACTATTTTTGTCTTTTTTTTTTTTTTTAACTCTATATACATATACTTTAAAAACATCATGCATCTTTAACCCATGTAATGAGCTTTCAGCTAATGACTCCCAGACCAGTTGGTCTTAGGGCATTAGGTGTTAAGACACCCCTACGAGCTTAGTAACTCGGGTCGCAGATACTGATATGTAGATAGTGCAATGTTTGATTCCCTTAAGCTTTTCTCCTCAACCCATGTAACAAGCGTTGGGCCAATAGCTCCCAAGTCAGTTGACTTTAGGGTATTAGGTGTTAAAACACCCCTTCGGGCTTAATTGCTTAGGTTAGGGAGGCTACGAAACCAAACTTATCTACATTTTTATTATCATCATTTTTTTTTCTTTTTTTCTTTTTTTTTTTTTTTTTTTTTTTTTTTTTTTTTTTTTTTTTTTTTTTTTTTTTTTTTTTCTTTTTAATTATATACAATCCCTTTCCCTTAGTTGTTACCTTTAACAAAAGAACATAAATAATGTAATAATCCAATATGCAACCCACAATCATATGTTAAAGTGTGTGTGTGTAAATTAAGGTTTAAAAATACATGTTAAATAAGTATATGAGCAGAATTAAGTGGTAACAATACGAGAGTTTGTAAACCTGAATATTTCAGGAAGTATTATAATAGACCTTGTTAAGAATGGTTACTAAGATGCGTCTCAAGAGTCACTTTAACAAAAGAACTCCTTTACTCTGCCATCCTAGTAACAACAATTATGCACATGCTTTATGAAATGAAAAACAATTTTTTTTTTATCAACTACTACCCTCTCCCCCCAACCAAAACGAGACATTGTCCTCAATGTTCTAAGGTAGAAAGATAGAGTATAGAAGATATCACCTGAAATAACGAACACTGACAAACCTGAAACACACTGAAACAAATATAAGAAACAACAAAACACAATAATAAAACCAAGCATGTGTATGTACAGGTAGTTGTGATTGTGGCTCACATCTTCCCTTGGTTTTACGTCCAAGAACGGCTTAAACGCCCTCTATGGGTCGGGGATAGGCTTCCCATCCAGTTTTCTTAAAAACTGGCAAACAGGGTCTTTTTTAGTCAGATTCCCAAGACTAAGTCTATCATGTTCTTTATGAAATAGTGGCCATAAATCATGAATTGCACGATGCACATCTCCACTAGGATGCGTCTCAAGAGTCAATAGAAGATTATCTAAAGACTCCTTACTCAGGCCATCCTTAATGAATTGTATTTTATCTTCACGGTTTATAGATACCATTCCTAAAGAACGACATTGTGTATTACAAGTCCATCTAGCACATCGATGACAGACATCCAGTCGTTTTGCACGACGCTTCTTTGCAAAAGTGCTTTTACCTGTTCCAGGCATGTGTGAAATGAAGTTAGAGGACTCACCTGATAATCGGACCTTTGCTTCAATCAACCAGCGAATATCTTCAGGAATTCCATGATTCATTAACAATCTCAATCTTGCACATCTAGCACGGTAAATTTTTGTAATCGCATTCTGAGGCAGAGCGGGAAAATACTTTTTCAATTTTTCAAGATTAGTGTCCATTTTCAAATGAGAATTGGAAGAGAGATTCAAAGAATTGCACAAATATATACACAAATATCAGTTATTGTGGGAAACTGAAAGAACCGACTTAAGTCACGGAGTACCGTTATCCGCCATTTGACCGGGGTGAGAGAAACTAGCAAAAATCACTCAAAAAGAAACACAAAAAAGAAAATGTGAGAAAAACAAAATAATCAACCTTTATCTACAAGATCATTCAAACCAGCTGATTCATTTTCACTAGGAAAATTATCAAAGTAAGCTTTCAAACGATGTCCATTTTCCTTAAAATCATTGTCATTCATTGAATTCTCAATATCACAGGCCCCATAAGGATTGGTCCATCTTAATCTTAGCTCTTTAGGGAATGCATAGAGTTGAGAATCATAAAACAAAACTTTTTGACCAGTATCAATCTTTTGACAATTTTCACAAGTTTTGCAGAATGCATGTGTGTCCTTGAACATGGTGGGCCAATAAAATCCATTTTGAAAGATTTTTGCAGCAGTCTTTTTTGACGAGAAATAACTTCCACATGCTTCAGAATGACAAAGTTTAATGACACTACTTACCTCATTGTCGGGAATGAATCTTTGAAATATTTGATCAGGACAATATTTGAATAAGTTAGGGTCATCACAATAAAAGCTCTTCACTTCGTTCAAAAACTTTTCTTTGTCTTGGGTACTCCAATCAGCTGGCAAATCTCCTAAAGCAAGAAAATTGATATTTTTATCATACCAAGGCATTGAACTAAGAGAAAGTAAGGATTTGTTAGGAAAGTAATCATCGATTGGTGTGATGTCAGATGTCGAATCTGTTGTCACTGTTGACAAAAGATTTGCATCAACATTTTTGGTGCTTGTTTCATCCGTGATTTCTTCCTCAGAATAAATCATTTGCAAATCTTCAGTTTCATCCAATTCATTTTTACTTAAAGTAGATTCAAGTTGATCATAAACTAATTCGTCAATATGATCTACTTCTTGTAAATCATTATCATCTCCAGGTTGCTTGCAAATGTTGAAAATATTCATCTCCAATGTCATGTTTCCAAATGATAGCTTCATCAGTCCATTCCTACAATTAATCAATGCATTAGAAGTTGCAAGAAATGGACGTCCTAAAATAACAGGAAATGAATTACATGCTTCAACAGGTTCTGTGTCCAAGACAATAAAATCCACAGGATAAATGAATTTATCGACTTGTACTAACACATCTTCAATTATTCCTCTAGGCACTTTTACAGATCTATCGGCAAGTAAAAGAGATATAGAAGTTGGTTTTAACTCACCTAGATTGAGACTTTGAAAAACTGAATATGGAAGTAAATTCACACTAGCACCAAGATCAAGTAAGGCTCTTTCAATTTTATGCTCTCCAATAAAGCAAGAAATTGTAGGACAACCAGGGTCTTTATATTTCAAAGCATTATTGTTTTGAAGAATAGCACTTACTTGTTCGGCTAGAAAGGCTTTCTTTTTCACATTCAGTTTCCTCTTCACAGTGCATAGATCTTTCAAAAATTTAGCATAGGAAGGAACCTGTTTAATTGCATCCAGCAAAGGTATATTGATCCTTACCTGTTTGAAAATTTCATAAATTTCAGAGTTGTGATTGACTTTCCTTTGTTTGGTCATGGCTTGAGGAAATGGAAGTGCTGGTGGTGAATCAGTCGTTTCTTTGCAATTTTCAGATTCATCCCCTTCCTTACCCTCAGAGATTGATTCATCATCTTTCTCATAAGGTTCAAGAGAGGGTTTTTCAATAACCTTACCACTGCGCAGAGTAGTGACTGATTTGACTTGATCCATGTGTTGGCTTCCGGAACTACTTGCATTTGCATTGTATTGCCCTTTGGGATTTTGTTGTGTTTGAGATGGAAACTTACCTTTCTCTTGGAAACTGAGAGCAGATGTTAATTTAGCAAGAGTATCTTTAAAATCTGTCATGTTTTGAGCAAGTTGAGTATTGATTGTCTCTTGCTTTTCAATGAATGCATGCAATGTTTCCTCAAGATTTCTTCTAGGAGGTGGAGCATAAGGAGGTGCATATCCATGAGAATTTTGGAAATTATGGTGTGCTTGAAACGGTGATTGTGAAGTTTGTGCATTGTTGTTCTCACTCTTCCAATTGAAATTTGGGTGATTTCTCCAACCAGGGTTGTATGTTTGTGAGTATGGGTTGTGGTTGGGCCTTTGGAAACTGTTTAAAGCATGGGCTTGTTCATGGAGACATTCTTTAAAAGAAGGCAAGGTTGGACAATCGTTGGTTGAGTGTTCATTTGTTTCACAGATTTGACACACAATGTTTTCAACGGATTTTAATTGACCACTCTTTTTCAATTCTAGTGCCTCGACTTTTCTAGCTAAAGATGCAAACTTGGCTTGAAGGTCATGATCTTCCCTAAGGTTGTACATGCCTCCACTAGATGTGTGAGGTTGAGTTTTACTCGGTGCCTCATATGTACCCGCGGTGTCCCAATTTTGAGCATTTTCAGCTAACAAGTCTAAGTACTTCATTGCTTCATCAGGGTCTTTATCTTCAAAAGTTCCATTGCACATCAATTCAACCATTTGCCTATCTTTAGGTGTTAACCCTTCATAGAAATGTGAAACCAATCTCCATGTTTCAAAACCATGATGAGGGCAAGTACTAAGCAAGTCTCGATACCTATCCCAACATTTGTAAAATGTTTCTCCTGGTTTTTGAGTGAAAGTGGTGATTTGTCTCTTGAAAGAGTTTGTTCTATGAGATGGGAAAAACTTCTTTAAAAATTGTTGTTGCATTTCATCCCAAGCACGAATGGATCCTGGTCTTAAATTTTGTAGCCATGTTTTAGCTTTATC
This sequence comes from Populus euphratica, assembly GCF_000495115.2. NCBI lineage: Eukaryota > Viridiplantae > Streptophyta > Magnoliopsida > Malpighiales > Salicaceae > Populus > Populus euphratica. The sequence goes on from NW_011500467.1 coordinate 48,055, forward strand.
TTTTAATGAAAAAGGAAAAAGCTTTAATCTGATGGTGTTCATGCTACAATTTAAATTATTATATGTGTTGCAGACCTCTTCAAATTCCCTTAAATGCAAGTATGGATTTTCCAATTCTAAGCCATGAAAAGAAGGTAAAAGTTGAATAATGCCTGGTTTAAAATTAAAATGAGATGCATCAGGAGGAAAAACTATGCATGATGGTGCACTTGTTCTTGTGGGATTCATGTGGTCTCTAAGTGTTCTAACACGGTTATTCTCATTATTCTTATTTTGAAGTGATTGATTATCTTCTTCGGCTATATTTTCTGAAAATGATGAGGATATCCTACAAAGTCTACCACTTGATGTACGTGACCACACTCTCATGCACGTGTAGGAATAGAATAAAAGGAAGAAGAAAACAAAAAAAGAAGAAACAAAGTTATATATAAGAAAAGTGAAAAGAGAAAATAAAACTTACCTCCCCGGCAACAGTGCCAAAAACTTGACACGATTAAAAGATTGATGTCTTCTCCTAAATGCAGGAGTGTCGAAGTAATAAATAACCCAGCAAGACCGGGGTCGAACCACAGAGAGGTTAATTGTACAAATTATAAACAACAACAATGGTAACAACAACAACAACAATAATAATAATAACAACAATTACAATAATAATAATAGTAGTACTAGTAATAATAATAATAATAGTAGTAGTAGTAGTAGTAGTAGTAGTAGTAGTACTAATAATAATAATAATAATAATAGAAGAAGAAGAAAAAGAAGAAGTTAATGAGAACTTTGAGATGGAAGATTAACGTAAGGATTAAACAATAATAATAACAAATGTCAAGGTTAGAGGATCCACTAATGGTATGTCAAACAAGTATAGTATAAACTCTTATTATTCAATTGGAAACCACACACAAAAGAGGTTCTAATCTGATTATAGATTGTTAACATGATTATATTAGTCATCTTATTCGATTAATGCTAATACTTGTAAATCTCGTCAACCATTCATGATTAAAACTTATGTTAACAACAAATCAAGTTCTTTCATAGCTCAAGTGTCGATTATACAATACAGTATGAGCTATGAAAGTACCAAGCATTTTGTTATACCAAGTGTTATACAACATAAATCAAGATTAGTCATTTAACAATCAAATTATTAAAGAGTTAACAAGATAACAAATACAAAACATGTTAGTATCAAACATTAAAGTCCATATTAACTTTACACTATACTTATTCTTACACCATTAGTGTAACCTTTTCACCTTGACATAATAAACTTAGCTAAACATAATGAAAGAAAGAAAAAGAAATAAACAAAATAAGAACATAAATAAGATAAAAGTTAACTAAGTAAATGAAAGGAAATGAAAGGCATCAACTTGATATTAATGAAAGCAAAGCATAAACATTACAAAAAATACAAAGAGAGAAAGCAAGAGCATGATCTTGATCTGGATACCAAGATGCCTAAATGCATGGCAAATGCCTCCTTTTATAGGCCAAAATTAGGAACTATTGATCTGATGACTAATTGATGAGTAGGTGACAAACTCTTGACTTGGTGACAATCCTTATCTTCTCTTGTCTGCCCAAAACGTCATTGATAATGTTAACATTAGAACTACTTGAAAACATAAAAGTTGTAGGCAATTGTCTCAGCTATCATGTGTAAAAAATTCAGATCATTTGGACTTCTAAAACTCCAGATATGGGCCAAACACTGAACAATGCTCGGGCTGGAAGACAGATTCGGACTTCTTTGTTGTTGCTCCAATTTGGACTTGATAATGGCCTTTTAGATCTTGGGCTCTATATGAAAGTTGTAGGCCTATGTCTTACCTTTCCATCCATATAAAATAGACCTAAATCTGAGATCTACAGCTCTAGATATGATCCAATTACCGAATAGTGTTCCATTCTGGACTGCACCGACATCTCTTTTCTAAGTTTGGCCATCTCTTTGACCTTTCAATTTTAGTTCTTAAATTCATCAATCAATCCTTTCATTTATGTGATAGGTCTGTATTTAAAATCAACATTTACCATAAATTAAAGGTATCTTATATTATTAGATACGTTATTATAAAACATGCTTTAGTTAAGGAGTTATTGATACTTCGAGTGCAAAATGATGATATAAAACCTTGATAAAAATACACTTTTAAGTACTAATCAATACCATGGTAAAAAAGATTGTTAGGCCAACTTATAGTGCTAGTAATATGTTTAGAGTTATCGATGATAATAGTAGTACTTCTAGGAATATGGTTATGGATGCAATGATAATGAATCAGGGTTATGTCATTGAATGGACGATAAACATTTTACCTAAATGGAATAGGTAGAAAGAGAACTTCTATGCTATTAAGTCCATGATGAAACCTCTTAATCTAGGATGCCAGAAAATTGACATGTGTCCAAACTTCTACATGTTGTAGTATCATGAAAATACAGAGTTGACCGAGTGCAAAACATATGACATTCTTGTTATAAACCCAAAATTAGCAGGTGAAGGACACTTATCACACATAAAAAAACTCAGACTATAAAGGTTATTAATGTCACTAAAGACTGCTAAGCACATGACATGACATCAATCTTATAATGTGGTAAATGAAGTGATGGTGCACCCTTTTAATGGGTGAAGCTTAGAAACATTTTAATAGTGTGCATTTTTAGTTCTGAGTGGAATTAAGAAACATGTGTCTTGAATTATGTACTCATGGTTTACAACTTTCCACTAGGAATGTGTATAAGGAAAGAGTTCATGTTTTTATCTACGGTCTTACATGGTCCTAATAGTCCAGGTTAGAATATAGATGTTTGTCTTTGATCATTGATTAATGAGTTGAAGCAATTATGAGAATCTAGGGCTTTGACTTACGATGTATCGAGGAAACAAAATTTATAATGAAGACAACTTTAATGTGGACTATCAATGATTTTTCTGTTTATGGAATGGTTTGAATTTTATAATATTTAACTGCGATGAACTGAGACCTTTTATTCAGTAAATATATTACTTAACATGTCATTATTTTTTAATAATTTATCTTTTATAATATCATAAATTGATACATTATTGAATTCCTCATAGGACACATCATTAATATTTACTATCCCAAGACTTACAACTAACTGAATCCTAAATCAATTGATATAGGATGAATAATTTTTCACATGATTCAAAACACATTTAATAATTGTTTAATTATTCTTATCTCTTGGGATACTTAATTTCATTACACGTTTCTTGTTAATTGTTCATTATTATACTTTATATATCAGGTTTATCAATTGGGAGGGCATGTTAGTGTTACTTTATCTTTACTAAGTTTGGGTCTTGAAAGAAAGGTGAAGTATTATAATGGGTATTTTGTCTATGGACATGTGTTTCATATTGAAGAATATAGGCATATTAGAAAGACATAAAACAATAGGGTTTGTGTTAAGGAATCAACTTGAGTTTGAAGTTGACTGCAATGAGAAGTTAGAATAGGTCATTAAATTGCAATATCATAGCGAGCAGATTAAAGTGTTTTTATTCACATGCTAATGGTATGACACCAATGACAAATGAATCAAAGTAGATCATCATCATGGTTTGGTCGAAATTAATTCAAACGCTATACTTCACAATGTTGATGATTTTTTTGTTTTTGTCAAGCAATGCTAGCAATTTTATTATATATACACTCTTTACTTTAGAAAGAATTCTTCTAAAGTTGATTGGTTATATGTAGTGAAAACCAAATCCAAGGGTCGTGTTAAGGTTGTTCAAGATGAGAACGATGATTTAACTATAAGATATGATGTCTTTCAACTTGGTAAGTTAATAGATCTATGTCGAATTGCACTATCTAATAACTTAGAAGAAAATTTAAATTTTTGTATCGCCAAGAATATTTTTATTGGTGTTGACACTAAGGAGTTAAATGATGTTTTGAGCTCCAGCGGACACACACAAGTCGATCAAGATGATGATAATGATGAAATCAACGTAGAGAATTGCGATGGTGATGAGGATGAGTCAATTAATGAATAAAAATAAAATTTTGATTAATTTGCACAACACAAATTTATAATGCCATAAGCTATAATGTAATATTTATGGACGAGATTCACTTGAATGTAACAACAATGATGTTAATTTATTATTAAATGACAAGTAAATATTTTATTATTATTGTGATGTGAACTGGTGTTATTGTGTTGTTCTGTGAATTTAAATATTTGCTGAATAGATAAATAGATAATACAGATCAAATCATATATTCCAGTGGCAATAAGAGTTGTTTCCCTTTTCCTTGGTTAATGATATTAATTACACATGGATATACCAATGAAATGTTTCTATCAATATATTCCAATGGAGATAATAACTGCTCCCTCCTCCCTAACATTATTCATGGTGTCAATTACAAATAGGTATACCATTAGATGTTTCTATCAGTATATTCCAGTGGCAATGTGAATTATTCCCCTTCTCCCTATCATTATTCATGATGTCAATTACACACAGGTTTATCGACGGAAAGGTATATTCCAATTGTGATGAGAATTTTTTCCTTTCTCTCTAGAAATATTCAATGATCAATAATGTTTTTTTTTTAACTAAAAGAATCATTGATAGAATGGGAACTCCAACGCTTTGACGATTAATGCTTTTTTTTTTTTAATTGGGGTACACTTTCACTAACAGAATCACTAACAAAATAGGTATTTCAATGGATGATAACTATGCTCTTTTTGACTGATGATTTGTTACTCTTTTACTAACTTGACTTCACCAATGAAAGCATCAATGAAAAATTTAAAGATATTAGTATTTAATATTCTATTAGTATAAACCTAATATAAAAGAACACGTACATAGTAAATATGGCTTCATCTTCTTCATTCTTATCTTTTCTTGCTCTTTCTTATCCTCTATTAAATTCTCTTCTCTTCTCTCTATCAACTCTCAACTATTTATAAGCCGGAATCAAGCATTATCTTCTCTTCTCATATTAAGGTTTGTTGTCTGTTCCAATTGGATTATGAATTATTAACATGATTACATTAGTTATCTTATTCGAATAATGCTAATACTTGTAAATATTGTCAGGTATTCATGATTATAACTTATGTTAACAACAAATCAAGTTCCTTTCATATCGCAGGTATAGGTTATACCATACGGTTTGTGCTATTAAAGTGTCAAGCATTTATTATGTCAAGCATTTGTTGTACCAAGTGTTATACAACATAAATCTAGATTAATCATTT
>NW_011500467.1:53743-53937 GCF_000495115.2 Populus euphratica
GACTAATTAATGAATGGGTGACCAACTCTTGACTTGGTGACAATCCTTATCTTCTCTTATCTTAATAAAACATCATTGATAACATTAGAATTTAAATCAAACCATCACATAAAAGTTCTAGAAAATTATCTCAGCTTTTCATGAAAAAAAGTTGATGTCATTTGGACTTCTAGAACTCAAGATATGAGCCAAAA
>NW_011500467.1:54438-54564 GCF_000495115.2 Populus euphratica
TTATTACTAGTCCCTAGTAATCAAAGCGTTAAAATAGAAAAATAATTTGTAAATTACACAAAATAAGGTATTCATCATTTAACTTTCATTAATCTATCCAAATAAACAAACTCTCATTAGATTTAT
>NW_011500467.1:56320-66657 GCF_000495115.2 Populus euphratica
AGATACTGATATGTAGATAGTGCAATGTTTGATTCCCTTAAGCTTTTCTCCTTAACCCATGTAACAAGCGTTGGGTGAATAGCTCCCAAGTCAGTTGACTTTAGGGTATTAGGTGTTAAAACATCCCTTAAGGCTTAATTGATTTTGTTAGAGAGGCTACGAAACCAAATTTATCTATGTTTTTATTATCATTAATTTTTTTTACAATTTATATACTATCCATTTTCCTTAGTTGTTGCCTTTAAAATATAAATAATATAATAATCCAATGTGTAACCCACAATCACAAGTTAAAGTGTGTGTGTGTGTGTGAAAATGAAGGTTTAAGAATAATCGTTAAATGAGTACATGAGTAAAATTAAGTGATAACAATGTGAGAGTTTGTAAACATGAATATTTCAAAAAGTATTCTGATAGACCTTGTTATGAATATTGCAAATAACCATTGAAAAATGTTAACCAAGATATGTCTCAAGAGTCAATAAAATTCCTCATACGTCTCAAGAGTCAATAAAATTCCTCCTTACTCTGCCATCGTAGTAATAACAGTTTGCAAATGGTTTATGAAATAGAAAATATAGCTTTTTTTTTTTACTATCAACAACTACCATCTCCCACCAACTAAAACAAGACATTGTCCTCAATGTCCTTTGGTAAAAAGATAGAGTATAGAAGACGTCACCTGAAACACTGAACATTAACAAACCTGAAACACACTTAAACAAATATAAAAAACAAAATAATACAAAATAATATACTATTCAAAAAACCAAAAAACACAAGGATTCACAAATAAAGGCTCAAATCCAATCTAAGCTTTTTATGGTTTTTCTTAATTGACCAATTTATGCGACTCATGGAGGAATCCATTACAGGAGTGAAAGATTGTAGTTAGTCAATCAATTATTCAACAATAGCAGCAGATATTATTATTTGTCGTGCCGAAGATGTTAAAAATTCCTGTTACAGAGTATGATCAAGAAAAGACAGCAATTTATCATAAAAACCATTAACATTTAGCAGACTTATGAGTTTATAGTGAATGTGCAGTTGGGCCCAAGAACTAATATGAAAGATTTCTTTTAATATGCCCAGATCACCTGGTAAGGCAATGAAGGCATCAGCGTGTTTAAACATTGCATTCATTTGATCAAACATTGTGGAGATCTGTAGTTCCTCTCCAATTGTTTTTCCAATGATGTTCCCTTGTGCTAAAGCTTTAGGGACATCTCTCAGAACTTGACTACCTCCTAAAAATGCAGCTATTAACACTCCCCACATTAACCCAAGGCTGCCTCCCCCATATACTAAATAAATCTTTCTCTCAGCTAGTACCTGACCAAGATGATTTGCTGATTCTAAAAACTCTATTTCTTTCTTAGTTATAGATCCACCAAAAACACAAATATTTCTTATTTGATGACTTGAGGAACTTGTCATTTCTACACATTTCTATATTTGTTGAATGTATGGGTTAAGTAGAAACTAAGGGAAAGAAGAGAAGATTTTATAGATGAGAACTTGAAAGTGCAATCATACCCCTTATATGTAAGCCAGTTGTAGTCTCACTCTCTCTTTTTTATTTATTTTGAAAAGGCATGTATATGTATAGGTAATTGTGATTGTGGCTCACAACTTCCTTTGGTTTTAAGTCCAAGAACGACTTAAACACCCTTTATAGGTCAGGGATAGGCTTCCCATCTAGTTTTCTTAAAAACTGGCAAACAAGGTCTTTTTTAGTTAGATTCCCAAGACTATGTCGAGCATGTTCTTTATGGAAATGGGGTCGTAAGTCATAAAATGCACAATGCATATCTCCACCAGGATACGTCTCAAAAGTTAATAAAAGATTATCTAAAGATTTCTTGTGTTTTGAAATAAATCCCAACTTTTGATAATTTTCACAAGCCTTGCAGAATGCATGTGAGCCCTTGAACATGATGGGCTAATAAAATCCACTTTGTAAGATTTTTACAGTTATCTTTTTTATGACAAATGACCCTCACATGCCTTAAAATGACAAAATTTAATGACACTACTTACTCCACTGTCAGAAATGCATCTTTGAAATATTTAATTAGGACAATATTTGAATAAGTACGGGTCATCCCAATAAACGTTTCGCAAGTCGATCAAAAAATTTCAAAAATCCTAAAGAAACAAAATTGATATTTTTAGCAAACTAAGGCATTGAACTAAGAGAAAGTAAGGATTCGTTAGGAAAATAATCATCGACTAGTGTGATGTCGGGTGTCAAATCTGTTGTCACTTTTTTAAAAGATCTGCATTAATATTTTTGGTGTCTTTTTTATCCGTGATTTCTTTCTAAGAGTAAATCATTTACAAATCTTCATATTCATCTAACTCAATTTTACTTAAAGTAGATTCAAGTTGATCATAAACTAATTCTTCAATATGATTTATTTCTTGTAAATCATTATCATTTCCCAAGCATGAATGAATCTAGGTCTCAAATTTTGTAGCCTTGTTTTAGCTTTATCTTTTAATGAAAAAAAAAAAGCTTTAATCTGATGGTGTTCATGTTATAATTTGAGTCATTATACGTGTTGAAGACCTCCTTAAATTCCCTTAAATGCAACTATGGATTTTCTAAATCTAAGTCATGAAAAGAAGGTAAAAGTTAAAAAATATCTGCTTTAAAATTAAAATGAGATGCATAAGGAGGAAAAACTATATATGATAGTGCATTTATTCTTACAGGATTTATATGGTCTATAAGTATTCTAACACAGTTATTCCCATTATTCTCATTATGAAGTGACTAGTTATCTTCTTCATTCATATTTTTTGAAAATGATGAGGATATCCTACAAAGTCTACCACTTAATGTACCCGACCACACTCTCATGCACGTGTAGGAATAGAATAAAAGAAAGAAGAAAACAAAAAAAGGAGAAACAAAACAAAAAAAAAGTTAGATATAAGAAAAGTAAAAAGAGAAAATAAAATAAATATTATAATTTATACAAGAATTTACCTCCCCAGCAACGACACCAAAAACTTGAGATGATCAAAAGATTGATGTCTTCTCCCAAGTGCAAAAGTATTGAAGTAATAAATAACCTGACAAGACTGGGGTTGAACCACAAGGAGGTTAATTGTATAAATTATAAATAACAACAGCAATAATAGAAGAAGTTGATGAGAAATTTGAGATGGAAGATCAATATAAGGATTAAACAATGATAACAACAAATGTGAAGGATAGAGAATCCACTAATGGTATTTTAAACAAGTATAATAGAAACTCTTATTATTCAACTAGAAACCACACACAAAGGAGGTTCCAATTGAATTATGAATTGTTAACATGATTACATTAGTTATCTTATTTGAATATTTTGTCTGAATAAAATATCATTGATAATATCAAAATTTGAACCAGATCAACACATGAAATTCTAGGAAATTATCTCAGCTTTCTAGGGGGAAAAAATTGAGGCCATTGGAACTTTTAGGACTCAAGATATACGTTGGACACTGAACAGAGTTTGGGTTGTAGGACATATTTGGATTTCTTTATTATTGCTACAATTTAGACTTGAAAACAGGTTTTTTAAGACCAGACCTCCATATGAAAGTTGTAAGCATTTGTCTTACCTTTTCATCTATATAAAATAGACCTAAATCTGATATCTATAGCTCCAGATATGACCCAATTACCGAACAATGTTCTGGTTTGTATTGTAGCAGCATCTCTTTTCTAAGTTTGGTCATTTCTTTGTCCTTTCAATTTCAGTTCTTAAACTCATCAATTAATCCTTTTATTTATGTGATAGGCCTGCATTTAAGATGAACATTTACCACAAATGAGAGGTAGCTTATATTATTAGATATATTATTATAAAACATGCTTTAGTTAAAAAGTTATTGATATTTCAAGTGCAAAATGATGATATAAAACCTTAATAAAAATGTACTTTTAAGTACTAATCAGTTGGACACAAGCCAAGCCTGATGGAGCTATTTGTTGAAACTCATTTGTGAAGTGATGATTGCCAAAAAAGGATATAACAATTTATAGATTGTTGAACTCAACACTTTGTGATATGTTGGTTTTCAACCATTAATTTTACTAAGTTATATTTTCCTATAATTTGATGGATTTATTTTTTCTTTCCAGAATACATATAATAGCCGCTTAAAGGAGAGATACATAGATGATCCTTTGATCCATCTAAATCTCAATCTGAATTTGTGGTTAGAGGCAAGATTGTCTAGTAGGCTTGATAGAAATTGGGTGTTCAGACTCTCTAACAATATGATCAAGAACTTGCAGATGACCAATATTGTTTTGACCGTTGGATGCTTGTATTGGTGATGAACCAATGAATATAGCATTGGACGACCCATCTCAAAGAAAAATATAAATGACTCATTATGGAATATGAGAAACTTCGCCGAGTGGTAATAGAGATGAGATTACACATAAGTGATTCATATGCTCCTCCTTATTAACTCTATAGTCTCGACAATAACCAACCTACTCCTCCTCCAGCTTTACCTCTATTTTAGATTTATTGTATTTCAATGTACAAATGTTTAAATTTGTAATAAATATTTAAGTTTATATTATTTTAATTTCTTTTTATATATTTGATTTTTTATATATTTGAATTATTTTACTACTTCTGTTCAATATATTTAAAAAAAATATTTTAAAATATTACGGATAGGGTTACAGATGAACCATGTTTTTTGGTATATTCTAAAGAGTTGAAAGAGAATTACTGCAAAAATCATTGTTACTATAAACTCTCCTATGAAATTGTAGATGGTATGTTATATTTATTGACGGATATATCGATAGACAAATAAAAACACAAATAGAATTACATATGGTATTCCATCAATTATATGGCAAACTTCCTAAGAGAAATGCCGATGGAATGAAGCAAGTACAATTTTTTTAGCACGTTTTGTTTGTCTATAAATTCATCAGTAAATTTATTATTGTTGTTTTATGTTGATTGAAAAAGATTGATATTCTTTGATAATTTTAGATAGTTGAGAACTTCCATCAATAAATTTAATATATTGTGTGCATTCTTTCACTCATTTATTGTGCTGCTAAGATTTATTGTGTGCATGATGTACAAAAAAGTCTCAATTTGGATTGTTCGATCTCATTAGATAGTTTCAATATGATTTAATTAACAATCATGATTTATTGTGTGCATGATGTACAAAAAAGTCTCAATTTGGATTGTTCGATCTCATTAGATAGTTTCAATATGATTTAATTAACAATCATGGAGAGACCATTTACTTCATAGAAGGTAATTATTCATCATTATTCTAGAAAGGTTTTATCCCATTTTTTAATATATCAAGTTGTAATTCACTTAATAGTTTTTAATATTATTGTGTCATGAAAATTGTGACAATGTTTTTATTTATTTATATGATCAATGAAATCAATATCATTTATAAAAAAAAAAAATTAAGAGATATATTATGCTTGAACAAAACATGTTCTCCTATATTGTTTGGTATTTATTTCACCCACTCAATGAAAATCCATATTCTATATTAAAATATATATAAAAAATATTTTATATATTCATTATGGACTATCAAAAGTTATCATCCTATTAGAAGATGCATGCACTTAACTTCATGCTAGAGACTCCACCTGAGCTAAATTATTTTATTAGTGATTATCTATGAAATAAACTAATTTCTAAAAATCTATGTTTTAGCGACCGAATGCCATTAATGACCAACGACGAATAACCTTAATTTAAGTTGTCAATACTCTTAGTAATTTAAGTCCTCATTGCTCTTAGGTACAAATTATTGATTGTGTTTGAGTATAGAATCACCTTTATATCTTTTCTCTTGTCAAGTAAATATGACTACATTGTTAGACACCATTTGATTTTTTTTTAATGCTTCTTAATGTTTTTTTTAATATTAAATTAATGTTATTTAAAGAAAATTAAAAAACCATCATCAACTACACTATCAATCTTGGTCAATTTAGTGAATATGCAAATTAATTATTTAATATGACGCATATATATCAAAGCAGTACTTATTAATTAAACATACAAGTAATTAGAACTTTTTTTTATTTAACATTAAGTTTTATACTTAAAACATCTTACACTTTAGTCGATACTAAATCCTATGTATTAATATGTTTAATGATGCATCTTTATATCAATTTAAAATATTCAAAAAAAATATTTTATTTTATGAATATTGACTATAAAGTTTGAATTCAATAAAAAAAAAGGAGCAAATCTCATTGACCACCATGTAAATCCCTTGATGTTATTTAATTGACTAGCTATTATAATGATTTCAAGGCATACCAGGATAGCTTTGCATGTAAATATATTATCTCTATATAACTACACTATAATAAATACATGTAAGCATGTAAACATATAAGCAAGTTTGTACAAAGACACCATTGAACTATTACTTGTGTTGGTTTACACTTCTTGAATAATTTTTATTTTGATTTTAAAAGTTTAACCTTAAAAGATTGGTCTTGCTCTTAATCATAGTATAGCTAGGTTATATTTATTTAATAAAATGGATGAGAGTGAATAAGATTGTAAGAATTCAAATTGAATTTTTAAATATCAATTTATATTCAAATCCTAATAATTCTATATTAAATTCAAAGATTCATTGGACTTTTTATTTAATATTTTAAAAAAATATAAACTTCACTACATTCAAATGAATTCTAACACACACACACACAAACTTAAATATACTTATTTTAAATAATTTAAAAAAATAAAATATCAACCTGATAATGTAATATTTTGTTTAATTGATAAGTTTTTCTCTTTATATTGGTTTGTAAAAAAAAAAATTAGAGATTTGAAGACTGCTTCTATTATTTAGAAAAGTAGCTACAATCTTTAGGGAAAAAATATTGTTTAGAATTAGTATAAATAAACTATAAACCTCAGCCTAATCATACATTTATGTTTTTTCTCATAGATTTAAAACATTTTACTTATTAAAATACTATTAGAATTAATTTTAAATGAATTGAATTATGTTTGATTAAATTAAGATAAATTTATATTTTCTCTGTCTAATAAATGGCATTAGATTTATAATTAGGCACATACAATAAATATATAATATTTAAAAAAATAATTTAATTATATAAGGTCAAATCAAAAATATATTAAGATACATTTCATTAATCATCCTACTCATATTCTGGAGTTTTAAGTTCAATATAAGTCTTGATGTTTATATTATGACCATCATAAGTTTAAAATTCTACTTTTTGAATGACTTTATAAAAATGATAAAAAAATAATAATAATAGTACCCTCCAAGTTTAAAGTTTAAAGGTAAACATTTCTAATATATGAAGTGTGGCAAATTATACCTCCTAGATTTAAGATTTAAAATATGACCATAAAAAATGAATGAATTATTTATTGGTTTTTTATACAAGAAATGTATAATGATACCCATATATTTCAAAACTATTAAATTTTAATTTTGAATATTCTTAAATTAAGAGGTAAATGGTTTTATTTCGTGGTTTTGTATTATGGTGCATATTAAACCTTATGTTTGGAGTACAGTAACACTTTATCTCCGTACTTTAAAAAGCTACACTTTACATATTGAGTAAATAATAATTTTAAAATTTTAATAAAAAGACAAAAATATCCATGTATATTAATAATTCATATCTCTCTTCTCTTTATTCAACAAAAATCATTCCCCGTGCCCATATATTTCAAAACTATTAAATTTTAATTTTGAATAATCTTAAATTAAGAGGTAAATAGTTTTATTTCATGGTTTTGGAGTACAGTAACACTTTATCTCCATACTTTAAAAAGCTACACTTTACATATTGAGTAAATAATAATTTTTAAATTTTAATAAAAAGACAAAAATATCCATGTATATTGATAATTCATATCTCTCTTCTCTTTATTCAACAAAAATCATTCCCCACCTTCCCTCTCAAAATCATACTAATTAACATAACCCACCATTTTTTGTGTTGCAACTATTTCTTAGCGAGAGAGAAAAGGTAGTGGGTCATGCTACTATTTATATGAAATGCTAATGTTTATATGGTTGGGATTTATGGATATTTGTTTTTATGGTTTTAGGCACAAGTTAGTTCAATGGTGTGATGTTTCAATAGAAGAGAGTGGTGCTAATGAGGCTAACAATAATGAGTTGTGTGGTGGTGCTAGCATGTGGTTATACGAGGAAAAGAGGAGATTGTTAAGAAGGAGAATGAGAGATTGGTAAGGTTTGGTTTATAGGTGTTATTGGGTTTATAATAGAAGAAATGGTTATGTGGTGACAGTTCAATGGTGATTGATATTGTGTAATGATGTTGGTATGGTTGAATGAGAGGAAGGGGAGATCAACATGAGAGAGGATGGATGTTAAAGGTTTGGTTCATGGGTGTTGCTAGGTTTATGTTATATGAGAAGGTTGTCTGGTAGCGGTTAGTGGTGATGGTTTATGAGTAGCACTAGTGTATGGTTATGCAAGGGATAAAAAAAAAAATGTAGTTAAATAAGGGATGAATAGATAACTGATCCAAACTAAAAGGACAAAACCCTATAAAACACAATAAAAAATTGGAATACTTATTGAGAAAACTAAAACTAGATTATAAAAAACTGACTCACTGATTACTTGAATCAAGAATTAAAGGTATATGGTTAGAACACTATAAAGATGATCTCATTGATAAGCTTTAAAAAACTTCAATGAAGGACTAAAAGCAAAAGTGCTCACATAAGTTTTTAATTCAAAATCCAATTTGTTTTCACACCCAAAAAAATAAAAAAAAGTATTTATATGTTTGAATTAAACAAAAATAAACCCTAATTAACTATGAGATGAAAATTAAACACAAATAACTAATTAACTTGAAAATATGGGTAAAATAAAATACAAAGCTCAAGTCTTATATAAATAAAAGCCCAATCTCTATATTCTTAAATAATCATTTTTTAAGTCTTTTTTGATGTTTGATTACTATGAGATTTTAACCATATAAAAAATAAGACATTGAGAATGTTCTAGCAAAATTCTAGTCTAACCAAATGATCAGATTGAAAGTTGTGATTATTACCATAAAATTGTATAGTCAAGCTCTAGTATGTGATAAACAATCTCATCTCTTACTTATATCATATTAATGAAAAGTTAATCCTCTTTGGAAATCAACTTCATTCTTAAAATCATTTTATAAGGAATTCTTGAAGCTTGCTCAGTCTAAATGTCACAAGTCAATCCATTAAATGACTCTCTAATCCTTTTGGCTCTTGCCCTTATAATTAGTTCATCTAGTATATATAATGGATCATATGGTGTTAGTTATTAATTCTCATCATTCTCCATCTTTTTAAAAGGATTCAACCTTAAATTGTCACCCACATGAAAAAAAAAGATAAAAAACATTAAATGTACTATTAACATTATACTTAGTTGGAAGTTTTATGCATTGTCGTTAATATGTTCAAGGACTTCGGGATGGACCATCCCTTTTATGATGCAACTTTGATATTATATTAAATGAAAATATTTTACTCCTCATATGTAACTAAACTTAATCACTAGGTTCAAAGATAACACGCCTAAAACCTTCGTTGGCTTTAGATACATATTATTTATTCTTCCTTTTTATATGCTATTGAACACTATCATGAAGTTTTATCACCATTTTAGCCCTATTATTTTTGTTAAGACTAAATTTTTTTAGTAATAGATGAAGGCAACAAATCCAAAGAGTTAGTGGATGAAACCATAAATAATTTCAAACAGTGAATGATTACTAATAGAATACACACTCCTATTGTATATAAACTCAATAAAAAAAAAAACACTCCTCTTAACTTTTCAAATTCTTTTGAATGAAATTACTGTAGTTAATGTCCTATTTTCTACTTTCATTTGATTATTCTTTTATGGATGAAACGTTATTGAAATTAATATTTTAGTTCTCAACTTTCCCATAAAACTGATTAGTACTTAAAAGTGCATTTTTATTATGGCTTTATATCATCATTTTGCACTTAAAGTATCAATAACTCCTTAACTAAAACATGTTTTATAATAATATATCTAATAATATAAGATACCTTTAATTTGTGATAAATGTTCATTTTAAATGCAGGTCTGTCATATAAATAAAAGGATTGATTGATGGGTTTAAGAACTGAAAATTGAAAGGGCAAAGAGATGGCCAAACTTAAAAAAGAGATGTCGATGCAGTCCAAACTGCAATACTGTTCGGCAATGGGTCATATCTGGGGCTGTAAATCTCAAATTTAGGTCTAATTTATATGGAT
>NW_011500467.1:68989-81444 GCF_000495115.2 Populus euphratica
TTGTTGTTATTGTTATTGTTATTGTTGTTGTATTATTGTTATTTATAATTTGTACAAATAACCTCCCTGTGGTTCGACCCCGGTCTTGCCGGGTTATTTATTACTTTGACACTCCTGCACTTGGGAGAAGACATCAATCTTTTAGTCGTGTCAAAAACCTTTCAAAAATAACTAAAAAACTTGATATGCTAACATGAAATAATGCTTCTATGAACATCATGAAGTCATACTATTTTTCTAAAAAACAAATTAGCAATATTCATTACATTATTAATTTATAACGTGTTATGAAATTTTCCACTTTAGAAAACCTATACACAATCACAAAAATTGAATCTTTATCTAAGAAACCTAGAATAAAGTACATGAAAATATCTACCTAAGCCTCTATAGGTCCAAGGAGCATATAAATCATGTGGTAAGAACTTATATTTGGCTTACCTACATGTAAAATATCTTTTATATACCCTTTGTACATCACATTTTAGCTTAAGAAAAAAAAGTTCATGAAACATGTCTAGAGTTATTTTCACAACAAAATGACTCATCAAACCTCCCCCATGAGCTTCATGCATAAGTCGTTATAAAAAATTGAACAGCTTGAGTACACTTTTTGTTTGATTTTTTCATTAAACTAAATAAAAATCAATTAGAATGAATTAGGTCATAGAGTTCAAACCACCAAATTCAAAATGACAAAGAAAAAAAAGAATAAAAAAGGAATTTAG
Organism: Populus euphratica; assembly: GCF_000495115.2. Lineage (NCBI taxonomy): Eukaryota > Viridiplantae > Streptophyta > Magnoliopsida > Malpighiales > Salicaceae > Populus > Populus euphratica. The sequence continues at coordinate 69,718 of NW_011500467.1, forward strand.
GAATAACTCAACAAACTCGAATTCAATGTGGACTTTTGATTTATATATTGCTCTTTTTTTTTTTGGCATATCATATTCTGACAAGCATATTTTTTATTTTGACAGATTGCAATCTAGTAGATAAACTTTCTCTTTTTTTTTTTAAATCAATGATATCACACATTAAAAAAAAGTAAGAAAAAGGAATTCAAGAACAAGATGAATTTGCATAAGTTATCTTGAATAAATGCATAAGATGAATTTAAATCCTATATGGTGTGATTTTGATGCGAGGAATAATTATCTATGTTGTCATCTTGAAATGAAAAGAAAATGATAAGGATAATAAAAACAAGAATAAAACAAGAAATTAAAGATTATGAACTTGATTTTATAGCCAAACTCTGATACCAAATCAATATAAGGCTGAAAGGCAAAACTCTAAAACCCATAATTAAGAATTGAAATATTTATCTAAAAAAATTAAAATCAAATTATAAAACCCCAACCCATTGATTACTTAAATAAAAAACCAAAGGTATATGTTTAAAATGCCACAAAGATGATCTCCTTAATAAATTATGAAAAAGTTCAAGAAAAACCAAGTGTAAGAGTGCTCATATAATTGTTTAATTAAAAATCTAATATTCTTTTCACATATGTTTTAACTTATATAAAAATATATATTAATTAACTATGAGTTGAAAATTAAACCAAAATAACTAAGTAACTTAAAAGTATGAATAAAATAAAATGCAAAGCTCAAGTTTTATATAAATAAAAGCTTAGTCTGTATATTGTTGAATAATAACTTCTAAGTTTTATAGGAAGGTGTTCCCAATGTCTCATTGCTTCTAAATTGTAATTATATAGAAAACAAGACCTTAAAATCTTTAAGCAAACTTTGAGCTCATCTAATGATCAAATTGATAAATTGAGCTAAAAGTTATGACCATTAACATAAAATTATACAACCAAGCTCTAATACATATTGAGCAACTTCATCTCTCACTTGGATCATATTAATCAAGGCTTAATTATCTTTGGAACCCGACTTCATGTTTGACATGATCTTAGAAGAAGTTCTCGAAGCTTACTTAACCTAAATGTCATTAATCAATCTATTAAATGTCTATTTTATCCTTTTGGCTCTTGCATATGTAATTGGTTCAGTTAGTAAATGTAATGGATTTTATAGTGTTGGTTATTGATTTGAATTACTGAGAGTTTGGTTTATAAGTATTATTGAGTTTATGATATAGAAGATGGTTGTGTGGTAGGGGTTTAATGGTAGTCGAGGCTAGCATAGTTCTAACGATGTTGCTGAGTTTGAATAGTAGTTATGTTGGTGGAAGAGAAGACTATAATTTAAGAGAACAACAGTAAAATAAAAGAATTTTAGAAACTATTATTGTCGCACCCCTTACCTTATTGTTTCTCATCTTCATTTTAAAGAGCACCATTGATTAGTTGGTCAAATTATTATCCTTGCACTTTGATTTTGTAATGAAGAAAATTTTAGGGACAAACTTGTTTAGAAATCATCTAAAGCTTTTTTCTTTTTTCTTTTTGTTTGCTTAATTTTGATTATAAAATTATCACTGTTTATTTATCCAAATCAATAAATGTGTTGTGTCTCAAGAATTGTTCATTAAGGGTTTTTCTTAAATTTTGGATTCTATATCAATGCCATTCAAATTTAATTGAGATGGTTGAAATGGTTTGCAATATGGTGGAGAATAAGATTTTATTTTAATTTGTTTAGTTTTTTTTATCATTGACTTGAAAATTAAAGGGAGACTTGACGAGATTGAGAGGGAAGAAGATGTATGAATTATAAAAGCATTTTAAACATTAAATAATTATAATAACAAATGTATGACACATCAGAATTTTTTTATTGATGTAGTTTGTGAATTTCTAATTTAATATATCAAATGAAATTAATTATATAAGTAATAACATGTTAAATGTAATTTTTCAAAGTATAAAAAGAAGATATTATCATATTTAAAGCCTGTTTGAGAGTATAATAAAGATTGCTTTTTAAAATATTGATAATATAAAAATAAATTAAAATATTATTTTATATTTTATATTTTTAATATTAGTACATTAAAATGATAAAAAAATATTAAAAAAAATTAATTTCAAAACTTAAAAAAAAATTAAAAAAATATGATTAGAATGAAATAATATTTTAAAGTAGTTTTCTTAAGTTGAAGTCAATGCCATGCATAAAATTCACAAAGTTGGCAATTTTTATTTTTCCCACAAATTTAACGCTCGGGTCCTCCTCCACTAATTTGTACATAATAAATTTTAATAATAGATCTTTAGTCAAAAGTTAATGAAATCACCATATGTATGTACATTCATGACATCTCTCGTATTGAAAACATCCTTGTTATCGATCTTGATGATCTTGAAAACAAGTGTGAGATAGATGGGGCTGGCCTCACAGAAACCAATGGGTGGAGAGGCGACTGTGGCAAGATACTGAAAATCTTTATGGGGATCGAAGCCATCCCACAAGATCATGCGGTCCTAAACAGCACCGCCAAAAATCAAAGTAATGTTTGAAGATTGTCCACGATCAGCAATCATATCCGTCGTACGTGCATGAAATGAAGAGGGATCTCGCCTCCCTCGTGCTCCGTCCATCCCAATCTCCTTTAATCATTCTTTCTTTTGTAAACATTCGTGTGCATTACAACTAATAAATGTGAATCTGCAATCCACCTGGAACTCGGATCAGATTGCATAGGTTCGGATCCTGAAATTTAAATTCTTCTGAACTATTTCTTAATTCAAATCTACTCGTGTTTGATCTTAATTCAATTTTCATAGGTTGGGATTTATATAAAGTTTTTCTAATAACAAAAAGTTCAGTTATAATTATATAATCAACAACCATATGTACACTTGAAATACATACATCTCATGAAATAATATTTATGTATATTCATATGCACGTAAAAATATTTCAATTTTGTAGTATATATAAGAAGAAAGAAAACATTAATTATAAAAAAACATAAATTTATTTTTAATAAAAAGTAGAATTTATGGAAGAGTAGTTTAATTGATGCTTGTTACTTTGGAAGAGTAGTCTAATTGATGCTTGTTATTTTCACTGCTAAAAAATTATCAAATACAAATATAAATATCAATGAAAAAAATATTAGCAACAAATTACGATAGTATTTACTGATGAAACATGATGTCGTTATTTTCATTGGATGAAATTACAAGTGGAAATTAAGGAATAAAAATTTTTTATCAAGTATTTCATTGTTATTTTTATCAAAAAAATATAGTGTTTCAATATTACCGATGAAAACTAATTATCGCTAATAATTAAGTTATAACTTACTAGACAATCCACCCTCTTCCCCTTCTTCATTTCTTCTTCTTCTAGTAGAAAACAACATCATTCCCTACCTTATTTTATCACAAATAAAGCTTTTATTATCACAAATTTGCCCACTCAAATACTTAGCCTATCAGTATCTTTATTCTCATTTTTCATCTTTTTTTTTTTTTAAGATTCTCCACGTCAAGCAAGCTATTTTTTGTTATAACCTATTTTTATGTTATTTTTTGGCATTTTTATGTACTATATATAGTTTGTTTGTCTATTTACATGTTTTATAACTTTTTCCTATAGAAATTTATTATATAAATGTATATTTTGTATATATTAGGGTTTGTTTGAGATTTTAAAAAGTTTATCATTTGATGAAATTAAGTTTGATTTTGTAACTTAAGTGTTTTATAATGAAATAAATAATGGGTTATTTGATAAGTATGTTTCACATTTTGTCAATTTTATCGTTAAGTTGAAAATTTAGATAAATTTGGAGAAAATTAATAATCTTTAAAGGGTACTATTAAAATAGATTGAATAATTTTGAATTCAACAAAGGATAGCTAATCAACAATGGGTGATCATTCTTGGATATATTAAGTTTCATCCGAAGGGTTTCTGAAGATGAATTAATGTAATGGGATTGAAAGTTTTATTAATTACGTACTATCTAATCCTAAAAATATTAGTGAAAGCAATATTAAATGTCCATATAAGATGTGTGAAAATAAAAAGTTTATCAATCTAGATATTATTATGATACATCTTTTACAAAAAAGGTTCATGAAAAAAATATTTGTGTTTGTTTGAAGAACCTTATATTCTTTGCAAGACTATGGTAGAAGGAAGGTTAGGTCAACTTTTTATTATAACAATGTACATAGAGTTGTAGATTATAATAGTAATCATTATAGGAGTATGGCAATGAATGTAATGAAAATGAATCTGGGTTATGTAGGTGAATATTCAATTATAGATAAAGAACTAAATGCAAACGCAATTATATTTTTTAAAATTTTAAAATATTTTGACAAGTCATTATAGGATGGGTGATTAGTACTTAAAAATGTATTTTTTATCAAAGTTTTATATCATTATTTTGCACTTGAAATATCAATAACTCCTTAACTAAAACATGTTTTATAATAACATATTTAATATATAAGATACCTTTAATTTGTGATAATTATTCATCTTAAATGCATTACATAAATGAATGGATTAATTAATGAGTTTAAGAACTGAAATTGAAAGGATAAAGAGATGACCAAACTAAAAAAGAGATGTTAGTGTAGTTCAAACTGGAACACTATTCGGTAATTGGGTCATATCTGGAGCTGTAGATCTCAGATTTAAGTCTATTATATATGAATGGAAAGGTATGACATAAGTCTACAACTTTCATGTGGAAGTCTGGTTGTAATAAGATCGTTTTCAAGTCCAAATTGTAGTAACAACAAAGAAGTCCAAATCTATCCTACAACCTATACACTGTTCAGTGTTCAACCTATATCTTGAGTTCTAAAAGTCCAAATGATCTCAATTTTTTTGTTCCTAGAAAGCTGAGACAATTTCTTACAATTTCATATGAAGGTTTAGTTTAAATTCTGACATTATCAATGACGTTTTATTCAGACAATAGAACGATAAGGATTGTCAACAAGTCAAGAGTTGGTCACCCACTCATTAATTAGTCATCAAATCAATAATTTTCAATTTTGGCCTATAAAAGGAGGCATTTTCCATGCATTTAGGCATCTTGATTTCTAGATCAAAATCATGCTGCTGCTTTCTCTCTTTGTATTTTTGTAATGCTTAAGTATTACTTCCATTAATATCTTATTTATGTCTTTTACTTTCTTTCCTTTACTTAGTTAACTTTTATTTTATTTATATTTTTATCTTGTTTTTTTATGTTTCTCTCTTTCATTATATTTAGTTAAATTTATTATATCAAGGTGAAAATGTTACACTAATGGTGTAAGAATAAGTATAGTGTAAACTTAATATAAATTTTAATATTTGATACTAACATGTTTTGTATTTGTTATCTTATTCACTTTTAATAATTTTCTTGTTAAATGGTTAATCTAGATTATATTATATCACACTTGGTACAACAAATACTTGACACTTCTATAGCTCATACTGTATGATATAACCAACACTTGAGCTATGAAAGGAACTTGATTTGTTGTTAACATGAGTTATAATCACAAATGTCTAACAACATTTACAAGTATTAGCATTAATCGAATAAGATAACTAATGTAATCATGTTAACAATTTATAATCTGATTGGAATCTCTTTTGTGTGTGGTTTCTAATTGAATAATAAGAGTTTATACTATACTTGTTTGACGTACCATTAGTGCATCCTCTAACTTTGACATTTGTTGTTATCATTATTTAATCCTTATATTAATCTTCTATCTCAAAGTTCTCATCAACTTTTTCTTCTTTTTTATTACTATTACTATTACTATTACTATTATTGTTGTTACTATTGTTGTTATTATTGTTGTTGTATTATTGTTATCTATAATTTTTACAATGAACCTCTATGTGGTTTGACTCTGGTCTTGCCGGGTTATTTATTACTTCGACACTCTTGCACTTAGGAGAAGACATCAATCTTTTAGTCTTGTTAATAGGCCTACATTTAAAATGAACATTTACCATAAATTAAAGGTATCTTATATTATTAGATATATTATTATAAAACATGCTTTAGTTAAAGAGTTATACATGCTTTAGTTAAAGAGTTATTGATACTTCAAGTGCAAAATAATGATATAAAACCTTGATAAAAATACACTTTTAAATACTAATCAATTTTATTAGGAGAAGTTTTAAATTATTGTAAAAGACAAATTTAAAAGCCTTTCCCCCATCTTTATTGTCTAAAAGGTGCATAAATCTAAACTTTAGTCTCTCAATTTTAATTTTGGTTTTGTTTTGGTCCCTTTTATTTTTAGAATTTTCTTTTCTATCTAGAAACTCATTTTTGGATTATAAAAAAAAACATGTGTTATTAAAAACACCTAAGATGATAAGAATAAATGACAAGAAAGAAATGTGTTACCTACTATTTATTTAAAAACATGAGATGGTATGTTGTTTGCAACATTAAAAAAAACTAGAAACCAAACACAAGGCTTTGAGTTATAAGCTCATGTACAACTGAGTTTTATTTGGGCAAGGCATGCTTTCCGTTGCCCAGCCTTTTATTTTATTTATTTTATAATTATTTTTTTTATATTTAATTGATTTTTTTAAAATAAATTTATTTATATAATGTTTAGATAATTATCTAATTATATTATTATTTTTAAATAATATTAACATTTTTCATGGTAATATTGAGAATTCAACCTTATATATTTTAATTGTTTTGAAACCCCAGCCCACAGAAACCTTCTTTGAATAGAAGTTAGTAATCTAGCAAGCAACCCCTTTAGGAATCAGAAAAACAGACATGAAGTAAAATGGTTAGGGATTTAGGACGCTTTTGATCATGCATATTAAACCAGCCATGCTAAGCATTTTACCTTTCCACTGAGTGAGCCTATTATGAAATTTAGAGACAACACAAGCTTCCAAGTAGAAATTCTGTAAGGATATTCTCTTAATGGCATTCCTAAATTAGCAATATGAAAAGAATTATGTCTACAGTGGACAATATTTGCCAAACCAGCACTATAACATTCATCAACATTGATGCCCACTGCAAAACTTTCATAGAAGTTGATCCTTAAACTAAAGCTTGTTTCAAACTACTGTAGTATGCTTTTAACAGGAAGAATCGACTCCAGATTATTTGGAGAGAAGAGTAGAGTATCATCAACATGCTAGAGGTGAGTGAAAAAATCATAATTCCGTAATTGACACTCACTAGAACAATACAGACAGACAGACAGACAGACCTGGAACTCTCTTGTAGATGAGCCATTAACTAGATAGTTGCGAGCTAGACAGGCATTCATGAGTTAACCTTCTCCATTTGTTTCCGAATCCCATATAGCCCGTTATTTCATCAAGATATTCCCACAAAATAATATCAAAGGCTTTGTGGAAATCAACTTTTAAGATCATACATGTCTTTCCGCCACTTGTGCAAATCATGAGCTACTTTGTTTGCTATCATAAAACCATCAACTGTATGCCTTCCAGCTATAAATGTCTTTTGATTATCACTGGTTACATCCTGGATGACATGTTTTAAAATATTTAAAAGTATCTTTGCCATTATTTTATGTATTTCACGCACCATCCTTATCGGTATGTAGGAATCAAAGAAGCGTTGAGGCAATTTTATTTATGGAATTAAGGCGACATGCACAACTAGGCAATCTCTTTGATCTGAAGAATTCTGACACCAAATCCAGCATGTCAAATCAAATCAGGGGCCAAATGTTTTCGTAGAATTTGAAAGTAAACCCATCCAGTCCTTACCGACTTAGAACCACCACATTCGTAGACTTCTTCCATAACTACCGGTGAATATGCCTCTATTGAATTTTGATTTTTTATATGTATTATTAATTTTATTTATATAAAATATATTTATTATTGTTATTTTTTAAAAATATTTATTTATATTTAATTAGTAAATTTAATATTTAATTAATAAATATATAGTAAAAAGTCAATCTGACAAAAAATACTTTGTAAAAAAATTTATAAAATAATTATAATTATAAGATTTCTATTTCATTCAAGTATTGTTTCAAGTTATCCCTTGTTAATATTTTATTAAAATTTAACATTAATTAGAGTTGTTGAAACCAGTAAATATTATTCATTTTTTTATAAAAACAACAACTATTTTTATAAGTTGAGGTATGATAGATAGTTGGAATTAATATATAAGTGTTTGTTATATAACATGTATATTAAACTAACTTATATAAGAATTTCATATAGATAGATTACTTATATATATAAAAAGGCTTACGTGGCAGTAGTGTAAGTGATCCTTATACTTGAGGTCATTAGATTATTTTATATAAGGAGTGTTATGCTTTGATGTTAACTACAAATTATCCTAATAAAGGATAACAAATTAACAAATATTAAGTATAATATAAACTATATAAAGATATTTGAGTAATTAAGAGAATCACCACATATGAATTAGAAAAACTATTTTATCTGTTTTCAAATAATATTGATTGTCAAATCTTTGACCATGATGGAATGAGATTGCAAAAGAATTTCAAGTTTTATTTAAAAAATTAAAGATTATAGTATTGAGAACTAAAATGATTTAACAAAGCAAACATACTTATTGTTGTAATGTCTAAATCAAAATATTCTTGATAAAGAGATAATATTTACACAGAGAAACTAGACACTGAAAAGTTAAGTCAAATAACTTATGACTTTTCTAATATTTAAGGAATCATGATAGGTTGCTAAAAATTATATTTCATTTTCAAATATAAATAATTAATTGTTGAATTGATAATAAATTAATTTGTTTAATTTATTTAATTCTATTTTATTTAGAATTATAATTTATATTTGGGTCAACTTAATAGGAAACCTATAGATCATATATACATAATAACCATTAATCAAAAATTAAAATAGATTTATTAATCAAATTTGATTGGATTGTAAACAAATTTTAGAAATTACATACTATAATGTAATACATACAAGGGATTACAATTCTAAACATATAAAAAATCAAGTAGAGACTTGATTGACTAAATTTCTAAAATTATCCTAATAATATATGTGTGATATTACTTAAGGAAAAAATTGATATTTTATCATTTATAAAGTTTTTAGGTTATCCTATAAATAGAATGTTATGTCTCTTATTTTTTAACTATGATAGTGCAATAAGTACAGTACAAAAACATCTCAACACAAAATAAAATAGTCAGTATTCAAAGAAAATAAAAAAGTGTTTATGAGATTTCTCACGGGTGGTTAATATGGATTATTTTTTAAGACCCAATACTTGAATAACTTATGATTTATAACAATCAAACATTAAAATAATTATTTAAAATTAAAAATGACATCTAATTTTTATATAATTTTTATATAAATCCTAAACCATCCTAGATATTTAGATATTTCTAATAAGATTTTTAGAACTCTAGACAAATTTTAAATTCACTGTTTTGCTGCTTGCCCAACAATAACTTCTTCCGTGGACGCATCATGTTCCAACGAGAAAGCCTTCTCGGTACCCAGTTGATTCAGTTGATTACAACCGTCTAGACCCATCTTGGATCTTTTAAAATTCAGTTTTTGAAATAGATGTGAGTAGAAATACACTTCTTCTTTGATTCAGAGGGAGGTGAATACGAAATGCCATTGTAGGTGATTTCAGTAATATGCTTCCTGTTGTTTCTCATATTCACTACCACATGGACGAACTTTGTGTTGCGATCACCAAACTTACACCAATATTGTCTCGATTTCTGACGCTACATGGTCTCCACATTTTAACTCATTGCCCACTATTCTGCTACAAGCTCACCCATAATCATTGCCTCATCTGATGTCAGTTCTCGACTTTCATAGAGCTTTTCCATATCTGTATGTTTAGTTTGCAAGGACAGTAGCTTCATCTCTCGATTGCGGTTTCTACTTCGAATCCAGACCCTCTATTGAGCAAGATAGCTTCGCTTCTTCAGCAGCTTAAATCTGCCCGAAAATTGAAAGCATTCGGACTGCATAAAGACTCCCATAACCAACTGTCCATGAAACAAAAAGGTTTCCATCCCAATTTATGGTCTTCGTTCCCCAATAGCAGCTTGCAGTCATCTGAGAGCCCTCTCGGTAGCCTTGTTAAGAAGAGACCACTAAATTTTACATGACAATCAGGGGATGAGAATGCGTGATCCATGCGACTCATTGATCTACCACGGAAGGTTGAAATAGCCACTGTTTCTCTCATTCCTCTTTAGCGTTTCATTGAAATCACCAAGGAGAAACCGTGGGACTGAGAAAGCAGATTTCAGGGTAATGAGGTCCTTCCAAAGCTCTCTACCTCCATATATATATTGCATGGAGCATAAACACCAACCAGTGCACACTCATAACTCAAAACAACATGCTGACCATAAAGAGCAATCCATCCATCTCCAAATTTCACCGATGCAACATAAAACTTTGAATTACCCCACATTACTAACAAGCCGCCCGATCGACCCTCCAAATCCCACCATTTGACTTCACAACCATTCCATTTTCTTGATATGTAACTGTCAGAACAAGAGGACAGCTTTGATTCTAGAATATAGCAAATCTCAACATCGTTATCATAAAATGACCTGCGTTTCGAAACAAAGGCTAGTCCACTTATACGTTCCATTATAAAATCTTCGTATTCAAACAACTAAATGTTGGGGAATCCGACTAGTGATGTACTGATATTTACTCATAGAATATCAAACACACTGACATAATATTTAACATGATTTGACAAATCACCTATATTCATGAGAAAAATCATTTCTTATATAGAGAGAGTACATGATGTTAGGGTGCTGGCATGCAAACCCGACAAGATCAAAAGGTAAGGCATAAGATAAAATAAGAAATGAGACACACAAGAATTTACGTGATTCATCCAATTTACACTACGTCCACAAGCAAGTATAGAAGAATTTTACTAAGTAATATGAGAATTACAACCTCTCTCAAGTAATAGGAGAACAATTAAGAATCTCTCTATTACTAGGAGAAAACACCTCATTTATTTTCTCACAAATACCTCACAATTTTGTGGGATTACTCTCTCTTCACTCTACTATTCTCTTCTCTTCCTTGGTGTGAATAATAAGATTGGAGGCATTGCCTATTCATAGGAAGAGTGAGGGGACAAATGCCATAAATTATTGTATAAATTATGCCAATAACTCATCTCCACTAATTTTTGTCTTCCACTAATACTCCATTAATTTTTTCTTCCACTAATTAATGAATATACTTAATTTAATTAAGTATTGGCTTTACACATGATTTACAACAATAAAAAAATCAGAAATCATCCATTCTTTAGCAACTCTCAACCTCACTCTATTTTTCTCTTTTTAGTGTTGTAATGACAACCACTATTGGCTGTTCTTAGCAGCCCACTCTTTACCCCATATTTTTTTTATATCTTTGGCTATATTATCTTTTTTATTTTGTTCTCAAATAATACTTCTATTTATAGACAATTCATTGTAGACAAAAAGCTATAAATCATGACACAAATTATGACACTAATAATGATAACACATGGGTTGTACTATTTTTGTTAAAAGTGATACAACTTGACTATACTCTTATCATTATAGTTGATTAGTACTTAAAAGTGTATTTTTATCAAGGTTTTATATCATCATTTTGCACTTGAAGTATCAATA
>NW_011500467.1:82394-86695 GCF_000495115.2 Populus euphratica
ATTATTATTAGTACTACTACTACTACTACTACTATTATTATAATTATTGTTATTGTTGTTATTACTATTATTATTGTTGTTGTTGTTGTTAATATTATCGTTTATAATTTATGCAATTAACTTCTCTGTGATTCGATCCCGGTCTTGCCAGGTTATTTATTACTTCGACACTCCTGCACTTGGAAGAAAACATTAATCTTTTAGTCGTGTCAATAGTCTTTTAATAATAATAACCCAACTTCATAAGATAAATTTCACAATATATTACTCAGTAATTCCTAACACAAAAATCCTACCAACTACAGTATTCAGAAGCTGACTACTCGATTGCCCTCCGGTCCTCAACTTCCTTTTCCATCTCATTCCTGATCTCATCTGTGAATTCCTCTAAATTGGTGCCACTGCCAATGCCCAGTGTCTTTCCATGAGAAATCATTTTACAAATCTCGTATGCCTCATCATGCTCATCTGCTATCTGCATATTTGATTCAGCTATAAATCTTTTATTTCCCTCTTTGATCGCACAATCCATGAAATTGTCTCCCGACTCCTCAACTGTCTATTGAATACTGCTTGTGCTAGATAGAAGTTTTATTTTGCGTCTAAAACCATATGATGTGGACGCCCACTTGCTTGAGAATTATCTTTGGAGGTCATAGAAGTCTGGTGGATCATAACTTGCTGCATCCACTCTGAAGCTGATTCATGCGACTGATTGTGAGAGTCCATTAAAGTTTGGGCCCAAAACTGATAGCCCTCCATAGAAGGGCTGTTAGGACCAAAGCCCACACGCATTAGAAACATGCAGACGTTGCTGCTGGTCAATAGCAGTGATCTTGATAATCCACAATCTCAAGAAATAAAAACGATTGTTAAAGATTACAGTCCTTGATTTCCGCAGGTTCAGAGAAGTCTACACTATTCTTTCTGCCATACAAAGAGTTGTAGAAAATTTTAAAAATGTCCAGATCAACAGTATTCCTCTCCAAATGCGTATCCACATCAGCTTTATTGCAGGCATCAACAACAATCAAATCCGAGACAGCAGCATCTTTTTCCCGGTTGAGAAGCTCTGGAAAGGATTCCATAGTATAAAATCTGGGTAGTGGAGGGAATCAAATTTAGTTAATTTAACTCAATAAGCATTGCCCCAACAGACCTAGTGCCAATGAAGGCACGCAAGGCATATAACGCTGATAAATTCAAACTTAATTTATCATAGCCAACAGCCAACTGATCTGTCTAATGTCCATCCTTTTGTTGGCAAATCTGAAATTGATATCCTTGCGAACCTGTCTATGACACCATCAGAGCTTATCGATGGCCTTGACCCATCAAAGAAATCATTCATAATGCTTCTTTCTGCATCAATGGCTGCCATCATCGAATTATAGTCCTTAAAAGGAACCAGAAACTGTGAAACACCGAGAAATCTAAAGCCAATGAGATTTACGCCATTCGCCACTAAACTCCTCTTTAGTGTTCGATGCCAGACAACTTTGTTTCTGTCAAAATATTGAGCATGTCTAGAATAGTCCTCTCTCGTGAAAAAAAAAAAAAAAAAAACAAATTATTATAGACTTGATATTTACGTGAAAGAGAGGCAGACAAATCCTAATATATCTCATTTTTCTAATACACATCACTGATAATTGAAAAAAAAAATATGATACATATATCCTTTTAAAAAAGTCAAGTGTTAATATTATTATCGATTATATATAATTATATTATTTAATAGTTTATCTAATATTTTATCTATATTTTACATATAAAATTCCTTCATAAAAATATTTTATATTTTGAAGACACTTTTAAAAATAAGATTTTAAAAAAAGTAAATTAAAGATATAATTTAAACCATGTTCCAACCAATGTCGAATATTAATAAATTTGACAACTGAAAAATGTTTTATGCAGAGCATGAGTTGTAGAGGTCAAAATAAAGTGATTCCAGTAAAAATAAAAAACTAACATCGATACATTTTACACATAAATGGTAAGAAAAAAAAAAGGGCATGGAAATTGCAACCTTCAAAGGCAAGTTTGCATGTTGTCAATTTTAACCTTTGGTCATTTCGACTTGAATATCTTGAGTCGGAGAGGTTCATCTAATATAAACACAATTTTGTTGAATTACTAACTCAAAGACCTATCAAATTTCAACAGAAAACAACCTCATATGAGAGAGAGATGATCTTCTATGACAACCTATAAATTCTATCAGCAAACAAGTTTTGTAATGAAATAAATCTAACTTACTTAAATGTAGATTGTCTATTTTGAAAATAACTATTTTTTTTAGAGGATACATTAGATTAGAATGATGTGCGGATTAGGGTTTCCTATCAAATAAAAGAAGAGAGAGAGAGAGAAAGAGAAGAGGTGATTAGTACTTAAAAGTGCATTTGTATCAAGGTTTTATATCATCATTTTGCACTTAAAGTATCAATAACTCCTTAACTAAAACATGTTTTCTAATAACATATCTAATAATTGATTAGTACTAAAAGTATATTTTTATCAAGGTTTTATATCATCATTTTGCACTTAAAGTATCAATAACTCCTTAACCCGAGTTGTTAAGCTTGAAGGGGAGTCTTAACACCTAATGCCCTGATACCAACTAGTTTAGGAGTCATTAGCCAAAAGCTCATTATATGGGTTAAACATGCATTGTGTTTTAAGTTATATGTGTGTGTGTGTGTGTGTGTGTGTGTGTGTGTGTGTGTGTGTGTGTGTGTGTGTGTGTGTGTGTGTGTGTGTGTGTGTGTGTGTGTGTGTGTGTGTGTGTGTGTGTGTGTGTGTGTGTGTGTGTGTGTGTGTGTGTGTGTGTGTGTGTGTGTGTGTGTGTGTGTGTGTGTGTATAAAAAGATAATAATCATAACCCAAGAAATTTAACCTTAAATATTAGAACATAATATTATTTTCTTCTAATAAAAGCCCCATCATCTATGTTTTCATAAATTGAGCACATAAAAAGAAGAAGATTTATTAATATCTTGTTTCAACAGTATAAAACAGATATATGTAAATTTAATGAGAGTTTATTTATTTAGATAGATTATAAATAATGAATGTCTTGCTTTGTGGAACTTGCAAATTCTTTTTCTATTTTGACACTTTGATTACTAGGGACTAATAATAAACTAGTTGGGGATGTGATTAGTACTTAAAAGTATATTTTTATCATAGTTTTATATCATCATTTTGCATTTGAAGTATCAATAACTCCTTAATTAGAGCATGTTTTATAATAACAAGTTTGATAATAAAAAATACATTTAATTTATGGTAAATACTCATTTTAAATGTAGGTATTCTTACAATTCAAAGGATTGATTATTGTGATTAACTATTAAAAGTGAAAGGACAAAGAAAAGGCTAAGTTTAGAAAAGAGATGCCCATTCAATTTAAATTCGAACACTATTTAGTCAATGGGTCATATCTAGAGCTATAGATCTTGGATTTTAGTTTGGTTTATATGATTGGAAAGATAAGAAATAGGCCTACAACTTTTATGAGTAGGGAAAGGCCCAAATCTATCATTTTTAAATTCAAAGTTTGGCCACAAAAGGGAAATCAGAATTTATCTTGTAATCCAGCCCAAACATTGCCAGAGTTTTACCTATAACTAGAGTTCTATAAGGCAAAATGATGTGAAAATTAGTGGGTGGAAGGAAAACAATTTCCAACAACTTTCACGAAGAAAACCTGCTCAAATTTGGATGGTAGAAATGACATTTCATCTAGACAAAAGCTTGAGGGTTATCCATCACGTCCACCAGCAGCACTACTCAGTATTTTAGACATATCTCGAGATGTAGTACTTCAAATTCTCTGAAATTTGGTGAGTGGAAGGAAAATATAATTTCCAACAACTTTTATAAAACATTTTGTCAATTCTAATTACATCAATGTCATTTCATTCAGCCAAAATGCTTGAATGTTGTTGTCCACCAAGTCCACTAAATCAATGGTTGGCCACTACATCAATTATCAATTACCAAATGAGTAGTTCTAAATTTTAGTCTATAAAAGGAGGCATTTTCCATTCATTTAAGCATCTTGTTTTTCATATCAAAATCATGTTCTTACTCTCTCTTTATATTTTTGTAATGCTTAAGTTTTGCTTTCATTAATCTCTTGTTCATGCTTTTCATTTTCTTTACTATACTTGGTTAACTTATATCGTACTTATTTTCTTTTATTATTTATTTATATTCTTCTTCTTCATAATGTTTAGCTAAGTTAATTATATCAAGGTGAAAAGGTTTCACTAATGGTGTTAGGATAAGTA
>NW_011500467.1:86894-87115 GCF_000495115.2 Populus euphratica
TTACATTAAGTTATAATCATGAATACCTGACAACATTTACAAGTATTAGCATTATTCGAATAAGATAACTAATGTAATTGATTAGTACTTAAAAGTGCAATTTTATTAAGGTTTTATATTATCAATTTGTATTCGAAGTATCAATAATTCCTTAACTGAAGCATGTTTGTTAATAACGTATCTAGGATACCTTTAATTTATGGTAAATGTTCATTTTAAAT
>NW_011500467.1:87136-87259 GCF_000495115.2 Populus euphratica
TATTTACTTAGTTAACTTTTATCTTATTTATATTCTTATGTTATTTAGTTGTTTTTCTTGCTTTCATTATGTGTAGTTAAGTTTATTATGTCAAGGTGAAAAGGTTACACTAATGGAGTAAGA
>NW_011500467.1:87324-87585 GCF_000495115.2 Populus euphratica
TTGTTCACTTTTTAATACTTTTCTTGTTAAATGACTAATCTAGATTTATATTATATAACACTTTGTACAACAAATGCTTGGCACTTTCATTAATTGGAACCTATAATCAGATTTACAAGTAATGCTTGACGAGATTTACAAGTATTAGCATTAATTGAATAAGATGACTAATGTAATCATGTTAACAATCTATAATCAGATTGTAACCTCCTTTGTGTGTGGTTTCCAATTCAATAATAAGAGTTTATACTATACTTGTTT
>NW_011500467.1:90294-101440 GCF_000495115.2 Populus euphratica
ATGCTTTAGTTAAGAAGTTATTGATACTTCAAGTGCAAAATGATGATATAAAACCATGATAAAAATGCACTTTTAAGTACTAATCACTAGTCTTGCCGGATTATTTATTACTTGGACACTTCTACACTTGGGAGAAGACATCAATCTTTTGGTCGTGTCAAAAGGTGGCGGAAAAAGAAGAAAACTCTCACCCTTTTCTCCTATACCTGAAATTATATTCTCATCTTTTCTCTTTATTAGTTTTTTTATCTTAATAAGTTTATGATTTATTTAATTTAGCTTAATTATTTTACTCTATTTATTATAGTATAACCTAGATAACTGACATGACCAACAAATTGATGTCTTCTCCCATGTATAGAAGTGTCAAAATAGTAAATAACAGCAAGATCAAAATCAAACCATAGAAAGGTTAACTATATAATAATAAAAATAACAACAACAACAATGATGATGATGACAATAATGAGTTGAAGAGAACTTTTAAGATATGATATTAATGTGAGTATTAATCAAAGATAAAAACAATTGTCAAGGTTAGAGGATCCAGTAATGGTATTTCAAATTGGTATAATATAAATTCTTTGTATTATTCAACTGGAAACCACACACAAAGAAGGTTCCAATCAGATGATTTGTTATTAATAGTTCATTATAAATTATTAACATGATCATATTAATTATCTTATATAAATAACACCAAACTTTTAAATATTATAAGGAATTCATGATACTAACTTATGTTAACAATAAATCAAGTTCTTTTCATAACACAAATATACATTATACCATACGGTTGGCTATTAAGGTTCAAGCATTTATTATACCAAATGTTATACAACACAAATTTAGATTAACCATTTAACAAAAAATTAATAATTAATAAGATAAAAATAATAAAATATGTTAATAGCAAACTTTCTTGGATGTAAATATTGAAACTCATATTGAGTTTATATTATATATATCCTAACACCATTAGTGAAACATTTTCACCTTAACATATTAAACTTAGTTAAATATTATGAAGAAGCGAAACATAAATAAATAAGATGAGAACATAACTATATAAGTATAGTAAAGGAAATGAAAAGAATAAACAAGATATTAATGAAACTATAATATGAAATAAAACTAGAATATTAAAACTACAAAGAAAAAAAGCAAGGAAATAATATTGATGTGAAAACCAAAATGCCTAAATGCATGGCAAATGCCTCCTTTTATAGGCCAAAATTCAGAGCTATTGACTTTGTCATGGGGTGTGCAAGCATCGTCTGGCGATGGCAAAGGCTCTCTATCGTGCCTCTTGATGAGGGAATGTTATGTGTTGGAAAATTATGATTAATTTTTGGAAGTTGCCACTTATTATTATGGTTACTAGGAACCTATGGTCTGCGAAAGTTTAAGTAAAGGACTGATTGTGCAAGGGGAAGACGCATCACCCCCAGTGCACCCTACCTAAGGTAAGCTACATTGTCGTTTGATTGTTTTTTAAATCAGGTTTCTATTTGTTGGTCTTTTCTAAGGTTCAGGGTAGATCTCTCTCTATGAGAGACATTCTACCTTATCGGGTTAAATCCTAACCATTCTAAAGTCTAAATTTTAGCATCATATTTATTCACACTTTGTATCTTTAATACTTGAGGGTGTACTTTATCATGTAATTTTACATTCACAAATATTAAAGTCTACATTCTGGATCCTTGAGAAAATTAAAAGAAAAAATTAATATTTTGGCCAAACTCTAATGGGTGATCATAAACTGGTTATGATATCCATTTTTGGGTTTTCAAAACATGAGAAATATGCATTTATTAATGAAAACATGCTTGAAAAATTTTAGGATTTGGCCCTATGCATGAACATAATTTTTTAAAATAGAAATTGATTTAAAATATTTTTTTAATTTTTTTTGAAATATTTTGGAGAAAACCAGATAGTTTAATACCGGATTTATATTTTATAGTGTAAATATACAAATCGATATTATGCAAAATTAATAGAAAAATATTTAAGAAGATCACAAATTTTTTTAAGGATTTTTTGAATTTTTTTTGGAAATTTTTTGTTTTTTTAAAAGAAATATATAATATAATATAATATTATATATAAATAAATATTATTAAAACATGTGGGTTGGGTCGGCCTAGCTGACTGGGCCGCGCTCAGCCCAGAAGAGGTGGGCCAACATCGGCCCAAAATGATTGGGCCGATGGTGGCCCATAATTTTTTTTGGTCGGGCCGGACCCAACCATTTGGACTGGGTCATGACTGGCCCAGCCCAAATGAAGGCAGCTAATTAATTAGCTGTTGCATGCAGAAGTAAATTCTGAATGCGGCAGCCATGACTGGGGAGAACGAAGAATGGGAAAGAGGCAAAGCAGGGAAGAGGAAGATGTCTGGCGTGGGGTGTCGGTTGTGATGTGGTTGCTCGGCCGATGGCTTAGGGAACATCAGCTGAGATGATGGTGGTCGTAGTCGGCTGTGGAAGGAGGAAGAAAACTTTGCAGAGAAGGGAGGCAGCTGGAAAGAGAAGAGAGGAAAGAATCACGGTGGTTGCTTAGTGGCCGGTAGGCTTCCTATGGTGGAGAGGAAGGTTTTCCAGCCAGCAGTAACAGTGGTGGTGGTGGTTGAAGGCATGGTTGAGAAGGAGAAAGGAGAGAGAGAGAGAGGCGGTAGAAAAAGAAGAAAAACAGGGGAGGTGGCTGGTTTTTCTCCCACTTTGGACCCGATTTTCTCCTCTTCTAGACCATCAAATCAACCTTTATTTATAGGCGGTGGAAGAGGGCAATCTTGTCTATGCTGGGGAAAATTTCAGCCTTTGATTCTGTTGGGAACGATCACAACCATTGGTTCAAAATAGACATGGTGCACTGTCAAATCTGCCGAAAAAGCTGCCTGAGTTGGCATGTTTAAGCCAGATTCTACGCCGATGGGTTGTCATTCTGACTAAACTATTCACACCATGATGTAGAGGAACTACAGATGATCATTTTCGTGCAAGTTTGGTTAAATTTGATGGATATTTATTGCATTAAATGCACTTGTAAAGTAGGCTACCGAACCAGCTTTAACCGGGTAAAAAAATACGATAATGAATAGTAACCAGATGACGCGTTGTCTGGTCCTCTTTTTTTTTATAAAATGGCGCCGTTTTCGACTAAAATAGGGATTTTTACTAAATTTCAATTGAGTTCCTTTTCTTTCAATCGCTTTCAATTGAACCCCTAATTGACCTTGAACTTTTGATTTAATGCAATGAAGCGCCTCCTGAACTTTAATTAGAACCTGAAGTTACGCGCCTTTTACAATATGGTCCTTGGTCTTGGAATTTTTCAATTTAACCCCTGGTTTTTCTCAATTAAGTCCCTAAAGTGTGGTGCCTCTTGCAAATTGGTCCCTGGATGTGAATTTTATCAATTTAACCCCTAATTGACCTTAAAACTTGAATTTTCTTGCAATTTTGCCCCTGATTTCAATCAATTATCTTGGTAAAAATTAAATTTGGTCTCTTAAAATTTTAATATTCTCAATTAAGCCCAAATTAAGCTCTCAAACTTAATTTTTCACGAATTAAGCCCCAAATACAATTAATTTGACCATTTTAAAGTATAATTAAGTCTTTGCACTTAATTAAATCCTTCAATTGAACCCAAATGAATTCTTAAACATAATTAAAATTTAATTTGGCCCATGATTAAATCAAAGTGGCCTAATAAAATTTAATTATGTCATTGGACTTGATTTTTATGCAAATTCATCTAATAATCATTTAATTTAACCTTGAATTTGTATTTTTTATCCATTCTTGGGCATAATGGGGTACAATTAGGTCTTGAATGTCCTCCAAAAATTGCATCTCTATTTTCCAGCCTGCCTTCTCCATATTGCTAGCCATTATTTTATTTTTTATTTTTATTTTTAAAAAAAATGAATTTTTTTGGGATAACCCATAATTGGGTTATGACAGACTTGATAACTAATTGTTGAGTGGGCGGCTACATATTGACTTGGTGACAATCCTTATCTTCTTATTTGAACAAAGCATCATTACTAACATCAAAATTTAAACAGATAGGTTTTATGAAAGTTATGAAAATTATCTCAGCTTTCTAACAAAACAAGAATCGATGTATTTAGACTTCTAGAACTCGAGATATGAGATAAACACTAGATAGTATCTAGGTTGTATAACAAATTTTGACTTCTTTATTATTGCTACTATTTGAACTCGAAAATGGCATTTTTAAATTTAGATTCTTTATAAAAGCTTTAGGCCTATGTCTTATCTTTTTATACATATAAACCAAATCTAAATCCAAGTTTTATAGCTCCAGTTATGATCCAATAATCGAATGGTATTCCAGTTTGGACAGAACTAGCATCCATTTTATAAGCTTAGTCCTCTCTTTGTCTTCTTAATTTCAATAGTTAAACTCATCAATTAATCCTATGATTTATGTGATAGACCTGCATTTAAAATGATTATTTACTATAAATTAAATATATCTTATATTATTAGACATGTTATTATAAAACATGCTCTAGTTAATGAGTTATTGATATTTTAAATGTAAAATTATAATATAATAGCTTGATAAAAATGCACTTTTAAGTATTAATCAATAACATCAAAACTCTTTAAGTTTGAATCTTCAAGCATAAAGACCTGAACTAAATCTTTCTCATGAGATCGACTCCTTACATGCTCTATACTACGACATCACAACAAATTTTGGTGTCGTTTCTAGGGAAGTGATTCTAGTTAATTCTTGTGTTGTGATCGTTATTTTTTTGGTGGAAATAGGCTTTGACATTTAATTTCCTAAAGGAACATGATGTTTTAATCTAAACTAGTGGCATTTGGCCACTAGCCTTACCCTCTCGAAGCTAAATTCCACTGTTTTCTAAGGTTTTTAAGCCATTTCTGTATTTTAGCATTGGATTTTCATTTATTTTCACTATTTTAAATCACACTCGTGATTGATTTATTTTTAGTTTATTTGAGTTTTTTGACTACTTATATCTGCAACTTGATCTACTGACTAAGAACAAGTGCAGGTAGATCTCGAAATAGAAAACACTTTATGTAGGTTACAAAAGGAAGCTTGTGATGTAACCATATTATTTAATAGTTTCACTCATATTTACGTAATGTTTTGCTTATGTTTTATATATAAAATGCCTTGATATTATTTGTTTTATGTTTTGAAGGCACTTTTGGATGAAAGATGTAAAAAGAAATAAATTTGAGGTAATTAGCATAGTTGACCTTTAGTAGATTTTTTATGTAGAGCATAAGTTTTAAAGGTCGAAATGAAGTGATTCAAGTGGCATTAAAAAGCAAACATCCATACATTTCTAGAAATCTAAGGCAAGAAAATAAAATAAGGAAGAGCAAGGAAATCGCAGCCTTCAAATTCAAATCTTACAATCTGTCAATGCTGACCTTTGGCCATTCCGACTTGAATATCTTTAATTACAGAAGTCCATTTGATGCAAACTTAATATTGTTGGATTCCTAACTCAAAGACCTATCAACACTTGAAATTTTAGCAAAAACAATATCATATGAGGGAGATATGATTTTTCAAAGATGACAACTAAATTTTATCAGCAAACAGGTTTCATGAAGAAATGAGTCCAAATTAATTTCTGAAGCATCTAAACTGACATCCAATTTTTTATTTCAAAAATTTAGCTCCTCTAAGTTAAAGCTTTAAGATTTCATATAAGGCTATTTCTAATTTTTAGGAAAATAGTTATTAAAGTACTTAAATGTAAACTACCTTAAGGGAGGACTATTTTGTAAAATAGAGACTAGGGTTTTCTAGGATATAAAAAGAATGAGAAAAGAGAAGGGTGGGCAGCTAGCCAAGAAGAGAAAAACACACCCTTCCTCTAAGAAACCCGAAATCATGCATTCCTCCTTTTTTATTAGTTGTTCAACAAATATATTTTACATTTTCTTTTTAGTTTATATGATGAATGTGTTTGTTCTCCTATGCTTATTTTTTCTATGATTGTTTATTTTAATTAATAGAGCAGACTCTAAGTTATTATTAGAGACAATTTATTGCTAAGTTTGATATCAAAACAGGAGTTGTGGTATATGAACTTATGAAACAACTAAGTTTAATAATTATAATGGATCTATATTATTAACCTTAGGGAGAACATTCAATCAAATCAAACATAGACTATGGACAGTTATATTTTCTTGATTAATTAACTTATCTAGTTGTTAAGGCTACCATTAAATTAAATTAAATTAAATTACTAGTGTGAATAATGTGGTTGTTTGATACTTAGGCTTAGTTATACGGTGGATCCGTTAACTAATTAATGTTAAGAAAAAATAAATATTCAGAATATAAATTGGTGTTTCATTTTCATGATCAGTTCTTATTTCCATAGGTGGATGTTTACTTGATAATTTTTTTATTTTATTTAATTTCACTTAATAGTTTTTTATTTTCTTTTGTTTTAGCCTAGATAACATCTAAACCCTAACAAATTGCATATCATTTAACATAAAATCTAGCTTAAATCTTCTTCATGGGATTAACCCCTTACTTGCTCTATATTATTCTCTATGTTATGTTTTAAGCTATGGTAATTAATTTGTGTGACTGTGACATCGCAACACCTCTCATCAACGCCATAGTTGTTGCATAGCAACATACACTTAAAGGGCTCACTGCTTCTAACATGGAGAATCATTTGTTCATAAACATCAACAATAACGCTAACTTCGAGTTTAAGTTTGGGTTTATATACCTACTATCTTTATTCAATAAACTTGCCAAAGAAGACCTTTATACTTATCTCAAAGAGTTCCACATGGTATACATTGACTTGAAATCATATGCAGTTAATAAAGGGCAAGTTAAGTTAAAAGCTTTCCCTTTCTCTTTAAAAGGGATAACAAAAACATGGTTTTTCTATACCTGGTTTCATTAGAACTTGGAATGGCATGAAGAAGATTTTCCTGAAGAATATTTCCCATCTTCTTGAGTTACCAATATAAGGAAAGAAATATGTGGGATTCAGCAATCTCATTTGGAAATACTCTAAATTTTAGGGAAGATTTGAGCAGCTATGTATTCAATATCCTCATCGTTAAATACCCAATCAACTTCTCATTAAATACTTCTATGAAGGATTGATACCTACAAAATGCAATATCATTAATGCAGAAAGTTGAGGAGCATTGGTAGATAAAACACCAGAGGTTGTACCTTAATTGATTACAATTATGGCAACCAACTCGAAATAATTTGGCATGCTTGAAGACTTCTCAAGCAAACGAGTAATGAGGTAAGTATTGCTAACTTTGAGAATAAAGTTAATGATCTTGCTTCTCTTATTTGTTCTTCGGCTTGTGGAAATGTACAATAAGTGAAAGTTTATAGCATATGCTCATTATAAAGTCATGCTTCGGATATGTGCCCACCAATGCAAGAAGATTACAATAAGCTAATACAATTGATGTAGCATTCAATGGCCAGCACTAGTGTAATTATGATCCCTTTTCTAACACTTGCAATCCTGGATGGAGAGATCACTCAAACTTACGTTATAGGAATCTACCTCAACAAAGCAATCAAGGCAAGCAGTTCCACCCATATGGATTTCAACCCCAACATAATTATCAAATGAGACAATCCCTTACATTTATAAATTCCAATGTTATGAAGTTATCAAGTGATGATCTTCGTGAGATGATGGAAACCTTAGCTTCTAACACAATGACTTTAAAATAAAATGTCATATCTTTTCAATAGGAAACAAGGTCAAGTATTCATAACTTAAAGAAGCAATAAGGGCAAGTAGCTTTAAGTGTTTGGAAATTTGAAGCACAAATCAATAGAAAATTATCCTCCTCAGGTTAAATCCAAAAAAGAATATTAGTGCAATCGAGTTGTGAAGTGGGAAAGAACTTAAAGAGCAAAGGTTGAAACAAATTGAGATGAAGGAAGAAGAGGAGATAGAAAATGAACTAAGCATAAAGAATAAACAACTTACTCCTTCACAAACTAATACAACCACCAATACTACAAAGGTAAGTCCTAACTCAATGAACTTAAATTTCAAGAAAATCCCTCTCTAACATCCCCCCATACCAGGATAAAAGCAACAATCTTCTATCAACTGAAAACAAAGTAATTAAATTTTTGCTTTTATATTCATGATCTTCGTATTAACATCTATTGAAATTTCAACAAGGCCCCCCTATACTAGAAGGTTTCAAATTATCGACATGTATCCTATTTACACTTCTAATAACTCGCATCTTATAACTCAATCTCACCCAATCACACTTCTCATATTTCTTTTGTCAACAATGATTTCACCACTCGACAATTCACACAACAACCTTTTACCTTGATTACATATACATTCAGTAATTCATTTTTCATATTGGTAATAAATATATCAAATCATGGAATTTAACTTAGAAAGTATAGGTGCGATTCACTTACCTGCAATAGAAGCTCTACTCATGCTCCCTTACTGCTGTTGTAGCACCACACCTGTAGTCCCTTCTACAAATTACAGGTTTATCTCATAAATTTTCCTCACCAGGATATGCTTTATAGTAACTATATCAACAATCAATAAGTTTTTCTTTCAGTGATTTCTTAATATTTTATGTTTTTCTCATTTCACCATTTAATATTATCGTTATTTGTCCAACCATAGTTATCATTCCTTTCTTTATATTTGGACTGTTACTGTTCAACTGTTACTGTCTTGTTTTTGAACCATTACTATCTTGTTTTTAATTATTACTATCTTGTTTTGAACTATTAATGTCTAGACATATAAACTATTATTGTCCAACTGTTGTTGTCTAGACATTTGAACTATTATTGTCTTGTCTTTGAACCTTTACTATCTTATTTTGAACTATTATTATTTTGTTTTGAACTGTTACTGTCTAGACATTTGAACTGTTATTGTCTTGTTTGTGAACCATTACTGTCTTGTTTTGAACTGTTACAATCTTTTTTTGAACTGTTATTATCTAGATATTTAGACTGTTATTGTCTAATAATTACTAGTTAGATATTTAAACTGTTACTGTCTTGTTTTTTAATCATTACTGTTTTATTTTGAACTGTTACTCTCTAGACATTTAAACTGTTACTATCCAATTTCTCTTTAGATGTTTAATTGTATCTCGAGTTATAGAACTTCCTTTTAAGCGAGACTAGTCTCGTTAGAAAGCTAAAACATGAGGCTATATATTTTTTGAAGGAAGGAAAACCCAGATCTGCCTCCAAGGCAATCAAAATTATTTATCAATGAACCAGACCTATTACCCTATAAGGTCTGTCATGTTCCATCTCAGTTGGTGACCCATAGCAGGAGTTTTATAACTCCAAATTGAGCAAGACTAAATTTTTTTGTTAGTTGACATCTAAAACTATAATTTATATAAGGAACATGATCATAATTCGTTCATCCTCCTACCCGAAATCCATCTGAAAGTGAAGAGATGAAACTATTCAAATTCATCAACCTTTCTATTTACACACAACACATAAAGTTATTTAATTTAACGACTCATATATTTTTCCTCAATTCAAGTCTAAGAACTCTAACTACAATTCAACATCCAGGCATCTTTGAAACGACTTTGAAACGACTCATAAAACAATGTTTTGAACACCTTACCTGGTACGAATCAAGGTTTCGATCTACAACTCCCTCCTTTTCTTTCTAATGATAGCTGGCCCTCCCCTCTTCTCTTCCTGTTCAAATTTTCTTGTTAATCTCTTGCCCACTAGTGTTTATTCTACATATAACCCTCAGTCTTAGATGGGTTCTTGGAATTTTTTTGTGTTTCTTTCTTGATTTGTAAAGAAATAGATACAAAAACTTCCTCTTTTCTTTTTTTATAATAGCTGCAGATCTTTATTTATTTATTTTATTTATTATTATTATTATTATTATTATTATTATTATTATTATTATTATTATTATTATTATTATCATTTAGGTCCTATTTTCTTTAAGTATATTCGTTTTGCCCCCACTTCTTTTTAGTTTAGTTTATTTTCTTTAATTTAATTCAACCTTGATTTTTCCCGGGATTTTCATTCTCCCCTTCTAATAAAAATTTCATTCTTAAAATTCAAGTTACGTGCCTATATATAAGAATAAGTGCGAAAACTTCTCCTTCATCTCGAATTCTCTTTCCCATGTTTCTTCTTCTATTCGAGAGCTTCTCCACAATACTCTCACCAAGGGAACTCTCTTATTCCTCAACAACTTCTCATCTCTATTTAAGATCTTGACGAGGCTAGTTTTCATGGTTACATCCCTTTTAATCTTCATTAGAACTTGTGGCAATACCCATGAAGGGTCTATCTTAGCCTTTCACAGCAAGGACATATAGAACACATTGTGAATCTTATTCAAACAATTCTAATCAATTGGCAACTAGCCTGATTTGTACTTAAAAGTGCATTTTTATCAAGGTTTTATTTCATTATTTTGCACTCGAAGTATCAATAACTCCTTAACTAAAGCATGTTTTATAATAACGTATCTAATAATATAATATACCTTTAATTTATGGTAAATATTCATTTTAAATACAGGCCTATCACATAAATGAAAGGATTGATTGATGAATTTAAGAACTGAAATTAAAAGGACAAAGAGATGGCTAAACTTAGAAAAGAGATGTCGGTGCAATCCAAACTAGAACACTGTTCAGTAATTGGATCATATTTGGAGCTATAGATCTCATATTTAAGTCTACTTTATATGGATGGAAAGGTGAGACATAGGCCTACAACTTTCATATGAAACCTAAGATCTAAAAAGGTCATTTTCAAGTCTAAATTGTAGCAACAACAAAGAAGCCCGAATCTGTCTTCCAACCCGAGCACTGTTTAGCATTTGGCCCATATATGGAGTTCAAGAAGTCTAAATGAGCTGAATTGTTTACAAAAGAAAGCTGAGACAATTTCCTACAACTTTCATTTTCAAGTGGCTCCAGTTTTGACGTTATCAATGACGTTTTGGGCAGACAAGTGAAGATAAGAATTGTCACCAAGTCAAGAGTTGGCCATCTACTCATCAATTAGTCATCAAATCAATAGTTCCTAATTTTGGCCTATAAAAG
>NW_011500467.1:101466-101631 GCF_000495115.2 Populus euphratica
TCTCTAAGAACAAGTTCATGCTTTAAACAGTTTTCAAAGGGTCAACCACAACCCATACGCACAAACATACAACCCTGGATATGCACCTCCTTATGCTAACTTCGCAATGTACAAACTTCACAACCACCGTTTCAAACACACCATAATTTCCAAAATTCTCATGGA
>NW_011500467.1:106217-133359 GCF_000495115.2 Populus euphratica
TAAATAACAACAATAACAATAACAATAACAACAACAATAATAATAACACTAACAATAATAATAATAATAATAATAATAATAATAATAATAATAATAATAATAATAATAATAGTAGTAGTAGTAGTAGTAGTAGTAATAGTAGTAGTAATAATAATAATAATAATAACTCCGGTCTTGCCGGTATTACTTAGATACTCCTGCACTTGGAAGAAAATATCAATTTTTTGGTCGTGTCAGCTACCAAACAGACCTAAAAGCATTGGGTCTGACATCCATGCCTAATTATTTTCTTTACTTGTTTTGAAACAATATTTAAAGTACTCTTAAAATATCATAAACTAAAATGCTAATTAATTTTTCTTATTTTTATAATAAAAGCATTTAAATTATTCTTAAAATCTCATAAATAAAAATTCTAATTATTTATTTATTTATTTATTATTTTTTATAAAAAAATATTTAAAATGCCCTTAAAGTATTCTAAACAGAAATGCTAGTTAATTTTTTTATAAATATTTTTTATTTTTTTCTAAAAAATTAAATTATCCTAGAAGTATCCTAAATAAAAATTCTAATTAATTTAAAAAAAAATCCATAAAAGAATTAAAACTATACTAGATAGTAGTTCACAGTATAAATAAAAAAAATTAAAATTATGTTTTTATAAATTTTTTTAACCCAACACACATCAACAACTTTTAAAAATAAAAAAAAATAAAAAATACAACACCCCTTACCCCTTAACATCTCTACAACGTAGTTCACAGGATAAATATTTTATGTTTATAGTATAATTGCATTGTAAGTACTATATATACTAATTAGTTTGGGCGAGCCATATCAAAGGCAAGCAACTGCCAAAACATTACTAATAGAAGGTTATGCAAAGATATAACGATCCATTTTACAGTCGTCTAGGTATTGTTTGCAACCTCAAGTCACAGTTATATTTTTACGAGGAGAAACTTAATTTTGTTAACGAACGAATCAGCATTTTTTCATGACAGAGAACAACACAAGCATGAAAAGGATTCAATGCCATCAACCAAGAAGGCCCTTAATGATGGAATGCAATCAATATCTTTCAAATAATAGGAAACCAAGAGAGCCCAGGTACTTACTACTTTACCTAAAAGGATGAACATCGTATATTAATCTAGTTTTACTCTGTTCTTTTCCTGGTTCTACTATAATCTAACTAGATCAAGTATTATATGACGAAAAAATTCTTCTTTATTTGAGAAATGTTTTATATTAGCTACTCACTTACTTTGTTTAAATTATTCTGGTTTACTGCCACTTGCTGTTTTTTTCTATTTCGATCTCACTTTAGTAAGAGTGCTTGCTACTATGATTGGAGGCTTTGTTGCCTCCAGTTACTATTAATATGATTTTTTTCTAGTTTGATCTCAATTTAGTTTACTTCAAACACTACATTTTTTTTCGTTTAAGATATTTTATTTATTTATGAAACAATATGTGGAACTATTTTTAGGAACTATTTATCAAACACTACATTTTTTTTCTATTTCTTTTATTTGCCTCCAGTCACTCTCAAGGAATCTTGCTCGCTACACAAATATGATCATAAGATATTTATAAAGTATTGTTCTAATAATTAAAATATTATTATATTCTTGTAGAGATGGAAATATAAATTTAATTTTTATTAAGAGGGCAGCCACAAACCTTAAATGAAATTAACCTTACCTTTTAAAGGAATACGAGGAGGCTGGATAACAAAAAAAAAAATCATAAAATGACAAAAATATAAAAGGGCTGCAGAAAAAAGATATGATCATAAGATGACATGAATTGTGGGGGCAGAGTAAGGGTGGCTGAGGAGGAGCAGCGGCAGCAGCAGAATAGCTAAAGACAAAAGGAAAAGTAAAACCCCAAATCCATGCCTGCAGTGGATTTGAAAAGCCTATCCAAGAACGATCCGCCAGCAGAATAGCTAATAAATTGTCGATTTTGATGTCTGAAGTTGAATATCAAAGAAGCCACTAAGAAATTGTGGATTTTGACAGCACTTGCTAATATTAAAGCCATGCATGCACGCAAGCACAGGAATGAGAGTATCATTCAACATTATGTAATACCTTTCGAGTGTGTTTGGTATTGCGGTAACTGTTGTGGTTGTGATTTGAAAAAATTTGTTA
The DNA here is from genome assembly GCF_000495115.2 of Populus euphratica. Taxonomy (NCBI): domain Eukaryota; kingdom Viridiplantae; phylum Streptophyta; class Magnoliopsida; order Malpighiales; family Salicaceae; genus Populus; species Populus euphratica. Next base: position 108,380 of record NW_011500467.1, read on the forward strand.
AATGAACAGTGCAATTGCGTGAACAGTAAAAAAGCAAGTAATTCTTGCTTTTCAAATTTTGCGTTTTCAACCCAGAAACAATATGGGACCCAATGAATAGTATCCCTCCATTTTTTCTAACCAAACAGCTGCAATTGTGTTTTAAATAAAAACGCAGTCGCAGCCGCAGAGCTAAACGGGCTATCATCTCATTTAATAAGCTATCATATCCAAGAATTACCCATAAAATCATAAATATGATAAGGTGATTGATTATATGAATTTTTAAATAATTATGATAGCGTGGGATATTAATCAAACATTAGAAAGGGAGGAAATATGAATAAAGTGTGAAGTAAGAGAGAAAATCTCCCAATTAGATGAAAAAGGTTAAAGTGATCTTAGCTCGACATAAATAGGTTTTGCTTGAAACAGATGGTGTCAAATCTTTCTAAAATATTCTCAGACATACAGAAACATGTCCTTGATTAACTTTTGTGAGTTCGAACTCTACCCATCAAAATCTAGATGGTAGTAGCAGCAAACTAAAATTGATAACACCTTTTGTATCTTTCTATATTTGAAAATTTTCAAAAACATCTCAAGTATATATGTATTATTCATTATTGTTTGAAAATATGATTATTGTTATTTTTTAATGTGTTTTTATTTCACATATATATTAAAATAATATTTTTTTTATTTTTAAAAATTATTTTTGATATCAGCATATCAAAAGAATTTAAAAATATCAAAAATATTAATTCAAAACAAAGAAAAAAATTTAATTTTTTAAAACATAAAAACAAATAGTGATTTAAAATTAAAATCGTTCATGCTTGTGCATTTAAATCACCACCGCTTTCAATTGCATGATTGACCTCAGTATATAACGATCATTCTCTCCAAATCAACAGTATCTTTTTTCAAATAAACTTTGATAGTTCTTAAATTTTAAGAGTAAATGGATATAAAAATTATTTGATAGAAAATTGAAACTAGTTTTTGAGGTAGTCCAAAATTATTTATAAAATCTAAAAACTTATTTGTTTCCATTTAAGTATTATATGATTAAAAACTTATTTCTTTATATAATATAATCTAACTAGATTAAGTATTACATAATTAAGGCCCCATTTATTTCCTAGAAAGTAGTTTTCTTTTGAAAAGTGATTTCTAGAAAAATAAATTATTTTTTGATGTTTGGTAGTGTAATGGAAAATAAGTTGTAAAACACTTTCTAATATTTAGTTATGTAATGGAAAATGAGTTAGAAAATAACTTATTAATATTTTGTTGTTCTCAAGTTTATTAAAATAATAAGAAATAAATCTTACAAATTTAAAAGTTAAATGAGAATGAAATTAAAAAATATACAATTTCATAAATTATCTCAAATAAAATAAATAATAATCAAAATAATAGAAATCAAATCTAAAAAATAAAAAAATAAAAAATAAATTAAAATAATAATGATTAAAATTTCATAAATTATTTTAAATAAAATAAGTAACAATAAAAAAAATGAGGATCAAATTTGATACATAAAAAATTTTAATAAAAAAATAATAAGGGAAAAGCAAATAGCAATTATAAAAATAAGGACCAAAGTTAATATAAAAACTAAATTTTAAGAGATGAAATTGAATAATAAATATTTAAAACAATATATATATAGAAATCAAAAGTTTGAGAACCAAATTTGATATAATCACCAAGTAATATGATAAATGTTTCACAACTTTTAGAAAGTGTTTTCCACCCAAATTTTCTAGAAAAACACTTTCCTGGAAACCAAGCTAAATTTTCCTTTGATTGGAAGTATTTTTTATTGACCAACTTTTCTAATGACAAACAAATATAGAAAAGTTTGGAAAATGGTTTTCCAGAAACAACTTTCCAGGAAACAAACATGGCCTAAAAGCTTATATGTTTATGTCCTTTTTTTTGTACCATTTTATGTAATAATTACAGTACATGACAATAATTCTTCTTTATTTGATTTTTTCTTTGATCCCAAATCTTTTGAGATTTAATCGAGGTAATGAAAAACAATTACTATATTAGCTAGTAACTTAGGTTGTTTAAACTGTTTTGATTGTAGTGGTTTTGTCACTCACTATTTATTATGTTTCCATCTCACTTTGGTGTAGGTAATAGCTATAATTATAGATTTTATTGAGAAGGGAGCTCGTCATAGAGAAAAAGGTGCTAGAGGAGCAGATGATTTTTATAGAAAAATGTGCTTGCAGTAAAGGAAAGGTTAGTACACAACAAATCATAAATATGATGAGTCGATTGATTATAAGGAATTATTGGCAAGTGTGATATAAATAAAACAATAGAAAAGGGAGAAAAATGCGACTAAAGTGAAAAAAAGTGTGAAGGACGAAGAAAATCTTCCAAGTAGATGAAGGGTCAAATTATCAAAGATAAAGGGATGAATATTTTATTAATCACCAAGATATTTTAATTAGGTAAACATGTAATTTTAAAAGAAATATATTTAACTTAACAATCCCAAATTATATAATCACCTTAGCTCTTTTATTCTTACAACAACTCTTTTTAAAGAAACAAATAGTTTCTCATGAAAAGAAAAAACACTTAAAAAAATAAAACTTCTAGTTTCTTTTTATTTCATATGAGTAAGGGCTAATTTATGTTTTTTTTTACAAACACTCAATTGATTTTAGTATAAGCTTCTCTTTCAATTTCCTACACCTTACAAGCTTACAATTTTATTATATTTGATGCTTTGTTATACTTCATTCTAAGGACTTATATTTTATTTCTTGAAAAGCTTAAAACTTTAAATTGTATTAAATCAATTTTTAACATCCTTTAAGTTCGACTACATTTTATAAAGACTTAAGCTTATTTTTATTGTAATATTTTCTTCTTGTAAGGAATAATTATTCTCTTATAAGAGATAAATCAAATTATAAAAATGCAAATAGTGCTTGAACCACTTAGAATTATCCTTTAAGTGTAAACCAAGAAGAGGTTTTCAATCCTGATCCTTAACAAAGATTATATGAAAGATTCTAAATACTGATCCTTGAAAAACATTATAAGTGAAGTTTTTAAATTTTTAGCCTGTAAAAATATTAGGAGATAGGTTTGATTCTAAACCCGTAAAAAGATCAGATTTGATCTTGAGCTTCTAAAATAATTGGATTTGATCTTGAGCTCAAAAAACAATTGTGTAATTTAACCCTGAGCCCATAAAAGGATTGGTTTGACCTAAGCTCGTAAAAAAATAGGTTATATCCTAAAACCATAAAAGATTGGAAAAAGCTTTCAATCTTTGACCTATGAAAAAGATTATATAAAGGTTTACTTTCACTCGCTATGAAAACCATGAGTAATAATATATACATGGTTTAAAAGATATAATAGGCGATTGTCCAAATTTATATAAAATTGGTATGTGTGTCTCTTTCCTAATCTCTTTAAGTTTGTGGTTATTGATATTGTTTGGTTGTTTCGGCTATTTGGCTTATTAAGAACTAATTTGTGCGTCTTGTTATTAATTATTTATTTTAGCATTCTTAAAGAAATTAGAATTAATTTTGGCTATCTTGATTTAATTGGATATTAAATTTTTAAAGTACTATAAAATTAGATAAAGTCTAAATTCACCACCCCTCTTAGGCTTTTTAAGTTTTTTAATTAATATCAAAGTTTAGACTTCTTGTTTGAAATTTAACCACCTATAAGACAAGAGGGACAATATCTAACTAGGGCTTCTTTTTTTTAAGATAAAAATTATCCTATTAGAAAACTTTCCTTGAGTCTATTGATATTGAATTATCAGATATCATTGAGCATGAATAAACTAGACCTACATTGATAAACTTGAAATGAGAAGTGATTCCTAAACATATAAGTGAATGGACTTACAAACAAAAAAAAAAGTCATAGTTATAATTCAAAAGTGATGAATGCATTATTTTGTGCTCTTAATCATATGGAAAGGATAAAAGTCAAGTTAAAGACTCTAGATTAATAAATCTTATCAAAGAATACAAACTCTTTAAAATAGATCCAAATGAGAGCATTCAAAAAATGCCCAATAGATTCATTATATTTGTTAGTAAAATAGTTAGCATAGGAAAAAACATCACCAATAACAAAATGATTAGTAATGACCATTAAAAAAGTTAAGGATCTTAAGACTCGTAATTTTGATAAGTTTATTGGATTTTTAACTGCTTATAAAAGAAAAATCAAAGAGATTAAGTTTAATAGTAGTAATATCAAGAAGAAATCCTTAGCCTTAAAAGTCATAAATCAGGATGAGGATAAAATTAAATATAATGATGAGAAAGATGAAGATCTAGCCATAGTGACTAGAAACTTCACCAAATATTTGAGGATTAAGAAGTATGGTACAAATTATAGAAATTTTAGAAGTGATTTGTAATACTTGTCAATATAGGAAACAAGTCAAAATCTCCTTCAAAACCAAGAATCAAGTCTCCATAAATCGAGCACTACAACTACTTTATATGGATTTTTTTTGTCTGATATGTGTTTGAAGTTTTAGTGGTAAGAGATATGCATTTGTCATTGCAGATGATTATAATTAGTTTACATAGGTTTTATTTCTTGCACATAAAGATGAAGTAATTGAAGGCTTTTTAAAATTTTATAAAAAAATTAAAAATAAAAAATATTAATTGATTTCTGAAATTAGACGTGATCATTGTAGAGAATTCGATAATTTTTCTTTCAAAAACTTTTGTGAAGGAAATTGTTTCAAACATGAACTTTTTATTCCTATAACATAACAAAATAGTGTTGTTTAAAGAAAAATTTACTTTCTTCAAGAAATGGGAAGACCTATGTTTAATGAGTATAGTTTGCTTTAATATTTTTAGGCGGAAACCACAATCACCTCTAGCTATATTTCAAATCAAGTTTTTCTTCGGTCATTTTTTTACAAAACTCTATATGAACTTTGGTTTGAAAGAAAACCTAACATGTCATGTTGTCATGTATTTGGGTCAAAATGCTTTATTTTAAATACCAAAAATAATTTGGGAAAGTTTGATGTTAAATCTAATGAAGGTATTTTTCTTGGTTATTATTCTAATAGCAAAGCAAATGTTAAAAATTTTAATTTATTGGCTAATTTGATGAGTCTCCTATTTGTAGGGACCAATATCATGTTTCTTACAAATAACAAAAAATAAATTAAAAATAAACTTAGAAAATAATTATGATATTTAATGACAATAAAAAAGTTAAACTTAGAAAAATACACATGGAAGAGATAATCTTTCATAAAAAAAGATGTGGTAAAGGTGATATTTTATTTCTCTTAAGTATAACTAACTTTTTACCTAAATTTTGGAAACCAGTGCTAATATCTAGAATTTCTAGTTTTCTCTAATTATTATGGTGACTCCATTTTAACTCCTTTTTCTTTAATTTCAAAAAGTCTTAATCATTGTCATGGTGTGACACACTTTATGTGAATTACCTTACAACACTTAATGCTTACAATCTCTCTAATCTAAAAGCTTTCATTATTTAAATAATCTTTTTAAAGCTTTAAACTCTATTTGTATCAATCCTTTTTTTTTCTTATATTCTTTAGCTAGATTATATTTCATAGAGACTTGAGTTTAATTTATTATAATCTATTTTTTATTGTAAGTTATGAAAAGTCCTTGTGAAAGAAAATATATTGTAAAAGTGTAAGTGGCACTTGAATCATTTGAAAAAATATTTAATTATGAGTAATTTAAAGATTAAGGTTTTAACTCTTGAAAAATATTATGAGTGAAAGGTTTTCTATTCTTGATCCTGCAAAAATATTAGTGTATTAGTGAGGTCTCACTTGTTAAAAAGACCTTAAGTTGATAATGAATACTTAAATAGTGGTTTAAGAAGTGAAATAGCTAATTATTCAAACCACTATAAATTTTGTGTATCTCTCTTGATCTTTATCTCATTTTATTTTTTCCTTTTATATTTGATATTTATTGTCAAAATTTAAAGTGTTAAAAGATTAAATTTCTTAAAGCATTAAATATTCAATTAAACTCTAATTCAGATTTTATTTTAGATTTTCAAAGATAGGAGAAAGAAAGTTATCAAAAAAATTAGAAAAGAAAAAAAGATTTCATTCAATTATATTTTGGGCATAAAAAAATTAATATTGGCACCAATAAGTGTAAATTGGAGAAGAAAGTTCAATACAGGTGATTTTTCCCTTTAACCATGATACGATAATAGATTAAGCTTGTAAAGTTATTTTTTATTTGGTTCAATTTTTAGTTTTTAGATTATTTAGGTTTTAGAATTTTCTTGGGTTTATTTATGAAAAATATATTGAAATTTGGGTTTTGGAGTCCAAATTATCCAGACTTTGATTTTTCAATCACCTCTAGTGATTAGAATATATTGTAGTAAATGACATGTTATCCATTTATTTTTGAGAAAATAAAAACTCAAGAAGTTGACTTGTTGTTTACTTGATCTAAGAAAAAAACAAGAAACAAATATACGGGTCTAGACTATCATGGACACAAATGAAAACACAAAAAAAAAAAAACAATAAAAATAAGCAGCACAAAATTCTTTCAAATAAGGTCACTCCATGAACCTTAATTTGAAATTTTATTACTAAATATTTCACCACATAAATATATTTCAATAAAAAATCCTTGTTACAAATCTTTTAGGCTTTTTATATACTAGCAAAAAGTCTTAAACAAAAATAATAGAGTGATCACGAATCCATACCTAGTTTTGATCATTCATTTCAGAGGCATGAGTAGAGGAGATAACTCTTTGATTGGAATAAGTCTCGTGGAAATTTTAGTGATTCAATTTATAATGAGTTATTTATGAATTAGTATTTTTCATCAATTTATGATGTTTATTTTAATGATAATTATATCAATAATGATAGAATAAACAATGACAATAAGGGTAATAAAGATATCATCAATGGTGTTTTCATTGATAAGTTAGAGTTTGAGTACAATGAAAATATGAAAGGTGCCCAACAAAAAAAAATCAATGTAAACTTGTTGGTTTTTTATTACAAGCTTATTATTATCACTAAGGTAAATTTATTTAAGGGTTATATGGATGAAACACATGTGAACTTTAAGGTTTGCAATTTATTATTTTAGAAGCTATTGGAAGAGAAATCATTTCTCAATTAATTCTTTTTATGAAAAATTCAACATGAAGAGAATGAAGTTGTATGAAATTATTGTGCACTCAAAAAGAAAAAAGAAAAAGGATCAGAGAGCCTTGATTGGATATCTATACAATCGAGGTGAGAATAATTTAAAATTGAGTGAGTTTTACAACCTAAACAAATTAATGTATGAGGTTTTTAAAGAAAATTATTTTTTTATTTAGTTTAGAAAATTAAATATTTTAATTAATAATTTTATTTCTCCTAGTTTGTTTATCAAGTTTATTACTTTTCCTTTGTTTTTAGGTTTTCTAATTTATTTAGGTGTGTTTTTTTTATTTATGTAAAGAGTTGTAAACCACTTATAAAGAAAAATTACTTGAAAAGAAAATATCTAGTAATAAAATTCTAAATTAAGATTTTTATGTAGTGATCCTATTCAGTAAAAATTATGTGTTGTTTGTTGTTATTGTTTATTGTGTTGTTTTTATATTCATCCAATATCTAGGCACTTTAGCTTTTCTATTTTTATGTAAAACTGCACGGACCTCAACTTCCAAACCTATACATGCTTAAGTTGGCCCTCCCCCTTAATATTTTTTAATATTTTAAAATAAAATCCTTTCAAATAAAAAATATAATAATAATTTAAAAATCATATAATGATACTGTAACAATCCTAAAATTTATGTTCAAAACAAAGAGCAAGGACATAATAATTCAGTTAAGATTAGGGTGATTCTTTTTTCTTTTTTTTTGCAATCAATCAAAAATCCGGCAAAGTTTTCTCTATATTTATAGGTACCAAGTTATCGACTCTTCTTCCATAATTTTTAATTATCAAATTTCCTACTTATCTTATCATCCAGGACTTCATCATCTCATTACATCATAATTTCTCAATAATCAAAGTCACATATATTTAAACAATTTAATATCACATATTTACATAGATGCAATTCAATGAATTATTATACAAATTATAACTAAAGTGCATTACATAATTCAAAGATTTACAAATAAATATAATTAACAAAATTATAATTGAAATAAGTACATGATTAAAAAAGAAATTAATAATTAAAATCATACTATAAAAAAAAAACTTTCAATAAACCATTCTCATTAAATTTTGAAATTTATATTACATAACAAAATAATAAATTCATTCATTACAAAATGATACCCAACAAAATATAAGGAAACTAATCTACTATTCAGTCTAATATAATGATATACTTGAAAATTAATTTAATACAATAATTTGATTAGACATATGAAATAAAATATTAATAAATTCTTTTTTAATTTCTTTCTTTCTTTCTTTCTTTCTTTCTTCTGAAAATTTGCTCATAAGATCATTAAATTAATTTTCGCATCTAGTATTATATATTTCAATTAAATTTTAGGATAATTCTTAATTACTTTTTAAACATTAATAAAAAAAATATAATTATTCATATCGCTCATTAACCCCGAGCATTAATTCCATTAATAGGTGATGAATTTCTCACTTATCCATTCAACAAGCACTAATTCTATCAATCTAGAAAATTAGTTTAATAATTCATTCATTTATCAGGGTACTAATCTCATTAACCATGAAATTAATTCTTCATCACGTCCATTTGTCAGTACTAACTTTATTAAACTAAGAATTAGTTCAATGATTTGCCTATTTACTAGGGTATTAATCCCATTAAAAAGAAAATTAATTTTTTATTACACCTATTCACCAGGACACTAATTCCATAATTCTAAGAATTAGTTCAATAATTTTTCTATTCATCAGGATATTAATCTCATTAACTAGAAAAGTAATTCTATATTACCAGGGCACTAATTCTATTAATCCATGAATTAGTTCATCACATCATATATTTTATTTCTTTAAGTAAACAATATAATAATTACTAATCTATTAATCATAATTAATCAGATAAAAATACATATTCATCAATAATAAATTCGAGCGCTATATAATTACCTAACAACTAAGTTTGAGCTAAAGTTTTCTGCTATGGTGTTAGTTTGACAGCCTTTCCTAAATTAATAAGTATATCATGTCATTTCTTTTCACACATAAATATATATTGGAACATTTTAAATAAGTTTATTAATTTATATCAAATTTTAACTACTATTATTATTTTACTTTCTGCATGAACACTATCAACAAATGAAATTCTTCTAATTATCCTTTTATATGCCAAAAAAAAATATAGATTTAAAGAGAAACATGAAAATTTCTTCTTCTTTTTTGTAAATTTTCTTCTTATTCTTCACATTCCCACATTGTAACACAATTCTTTTCATTATTCAAATCAATACATATATATTTTTTTAATTTAATTTTTTTTCACTCTTTAACATTAATTTCATCTTCTTCTTTTTTGCTGAAATTTAAACTAATGAAAAATATAAAAATTTCATATTCTATTCATTCTTTAACATTAACTTCATCTCTTTTTTATAGAATCTCATCATCTTATCAAAATTCTTAAATTATTATTATTATTTTATTAAAAATCCCTTCTTCAAGAACACTTCGAATTTTGCTTCAATTACCATAATTTCTTCTTCTTTTTTACTCACTTCAATAATTTTAATACAATTCCACAATCAATTACAATTTTCCCAAAAAAATTTATCAAGAAACATAATTTTAATTTCACAAAGTTCAATTAATTTAAAACATACATTCTTCATGAATTTTATTTAAAAATGCTAAAGCACCTTACCAAGCAATAACCAAAATTTTAATAATTTTAAATTGAGGAATTTTTCTTAACTTTGATTTCTTTCCTCTCTTTGATCGAATGCTTCTCCTTCTCCTTTGAAAAATAAGGTTTCTTTTTCTTTTTCCTTCCATGCATACACACACTTGCACACATGCACGCACGTATGTCTAGACAGACACTTAACCTTTTTATAATTTTTTTTAATGTTTCTTAATAGTAATTTTTATAATTTTTGGGTAAAGTTTTTTAAATTCTAATATCGATTTATATCAAATTTTACTTGAGTTATTTATAGTGTGATTGAGGTTATTTTTTAAAGTATTTTTTACTTATAAATATATTAAAATAATATTTTTTTTTATGTTTTTAAAATTAGTTTTTATATCAGTACATTAAAATAATATAAAAACATCAAAAAATATTAATTTGAGGCAATAATATTATTAAAGTTTTATAATTAGCCTATATAATCTATCATCATTCTTATAATTTAATTTTTTATTTTTTATTTTTTATAATTTTAACTTTTATTATTAATAATGATATTATTTGGGGTTTTATAAATACCATAATTTTCAAATAAGATTAGAGGTTTTAATGGTAATGTTAGTAATTAGTTTATAAATAATTTTATATTAAAATAAAATGTATAATTTTAATTCTTTTGAAATTCCTCATTGATATTCAATAAAAATAAAATGCCTGATTATAAAATTTATCAAATCATTTTTTTTACCCGAAAATGAAAAGTCTCTCTCTCTCTCTATATATATATATATATATATATATATATATATATATAAAAGGGAGAGAGACTTTTCTAAGCAATTCATAAAAATAAAAATATAGATTTTTTTTTCCTGGGCAATTGCATTTCAATAGTTTCTAGTAGAATTGTTTTCCATACAAGAGAAACATTGTTCTCATTTTTTTCATAAAAACAATTTATCCTTAACTTATGATGATGAAATTTCTCTACAAATTAAATAAATAAGCTTACACACACACTAATTTTTTACTGCAAAATTTTATAATCTAGTTGGTAAAATAAATTTTCTTAGCTTTCAATTTTTTTTTATAAAAGCTATAATTAATAAAACAAAAGGCAGGGAAAGAAAAATAGTTAGTATTTTATAAAATTTTTCTTTAAAATTATTTTTTTATATTTTTAAAAGTTTTAATACAATATCATTTTTAAAAATAAAAAATATATTTTAAGTTATTTCTAAAAAAAAAATACTTTTAAAAAACAATCGTTTCTTCTCAGAACAGCCCCATTCAATTCCAAGCATCTTCTTCTAATCCAACATAATTAACAATTAATTCAAAACAACTACACCAAACTTGCTAAATCTTCTTGTAAGCAGGACAAGGCAGCTCTTTCGTCTCTACTCTCCACCGCCCGAGGTTTTTCTTAAATAAAGATAGTGCAAACCTCTCTGACAGACGCAACAATTTAAACTACAACAACTACACCAATTCCAAACATTCGCTTACTCTATGCTCATCCCCTGGAATGGCTCTCTCCGCTCTCTAACTTGCTAAAATTTGAGATTTCAGAAAGAGAGAGACAGAAAAGCCCCACCTTCTTAAAGTAAATTATATACTTAGCTGACAAATTAAAAGGGTACCGAAGAAAAGGAAGTGCACCTAATTTTTATTACTACTATTATATTATATGCTTTCCTTTGAGCATCTCCTTATAACGCAGGAAGGATTCCAGCCTCTGCAACTTCAACTGTTGCTTGAACCTGTTGATAAAATCATCAGCTTTAGCATCAACCTCTTCATCTTCAATCATCACTGTTTTCTCTGAAGCCTTTGCCGTTGCAGGCCTTCTTTCTTCAACCTTCTCCCTCTCCACTTCCTCCGCTAAATCCAAGCTCACCGCCTTTTCGCTTGCCGACTTCTTCATTTTCACCTGCCTCTTCGTAGCTTTCATCATGTGCTCCGACTGGATCCTCTTCACATGATGATCATGATCATGATCATGACACGTACCCGGATCGGCATCCGACCTGGTTTGAGCTGGGGGATGTTGGGTTGTTTCTTCCGGTCCCGTACTGTAGTATAAAGAAGAGAAGTTGATGGACTTGACCCGCTCTAAAAGTGAAGGGGCTCTTTCGAGCTCGGGAGGATCATGTTCCTGGGTAGTGTTTTCGGGTTCTTGGGCAGGTGGGAATTTGTAGAAGGGGAAGTAGTCGATGGACTTGACCCGTTGTAGAAGAGAAGGGGCTCTTTCGAGCTGGGGAGGATCATGTTCCTGGGTGGTGTTTTCGGGTTCCTGGGCAGGTGGGAAATTGTAGAAGGAGAAGTAGTCGATGGACTTGACTCGTTGTAAAAGAGAAGGGGCTCGAGCGAGGTGCTTGTCTTCGTGTACTGGTTTATTGTGAGTACCATAACGGGAAGCAAGAGCAATAGTGGCAATCATAATATTCAGGAAGAGGAAGAGTGAACCCGGTGCTAACCAGCTGGTCAAGAAAGCAAAGATCGAGATTGCCATGGATTTCGTTTCTTTTTTATTTTCTCTCTTCTCCTTCTCGTGGTTTAATGTGATGTCAGGATAAAGAAGGCGAGTACTTATTGAAGAGAGAGAGAGAGGGGGGGGGGGGGTTAAGAGGTGATGTTCAGTTTTTTTTTTATTACTGCAGGTGGATTTATAAACGTGGTGATGGTTGTTTTAAAGAATTTTTATTTAAAAATATATAAAATAATATTTTCTATTTTATTATAATATATTAAAATAATTTAAAAATATAAAAAATATTAATTTAAAATAAAAATGTAATTTTTTAAAAATGCTTTTGGAAAAAAAAGACAAACATATTTGTAATATGATTTTTATGATAATTGAAATTATATTTTATAATTTAAAAAATATACCTTTCATGTTGTATTAGTATCGTTAGTCTAAGGTTTAAAATGAAAATCAAATAAAAAGTAACCTGTAAGGAAATATTTTTAAAAGACTACTACTAGTCAACAGAGCTGGTGGAAGGTTTGCTTTTAGTGAAAAAACCAGAATAATTTAAGATGTCTTATTGCTATGAAGGATTAAAAAAACTCTTGAGCCCTTTCTAAGAAAGAGACACATGTTTATTGCTGTAGTACGTTTGCGACCATTGCTACAGTAATCTAGTTTGAAAGTCGTCGTAGTTCCCCCGGCACATGGATGAGTCATTGAGCAGTTTGCGATCATTGCACATGGATGATTATTTAATATATATCAATTATAATAATATTCTTAAACAACCAAAATATCTACAACATAACCAATAACCAATTAGAGATGTATAGTTTTTATCTTAAAAAATATTAAAATAATTTAACTATTTTAAAAATAATAAAACGACAAGAATATCCAAGAGATAAAATCATAAAAGTTTTTTTTATTCCAAAACCAAAATAATAATTTTATTATACAAACAAGAAAATAACAAATATAATCTCATAAAATATATCAAACATAAAAGATAATCTAACTTCAAAGCTTACCTAATTATTTTTTTCAAGAAAAAAATTTATAATTATACTATTATAAGGAATAATAATATGTGTTTTGATGCACAATAATATCATTAATAGCTTTAATATACACACACAAGATACATGTTCACCCAATAAGTACATTAATCAAACTTTTATTTAAATTTTATTATACAAAACAATTATTAGATAGGTCAAGTAATTATATCATATACTTTTTAATTTATTGCTAATTTGTTTTTATTTATCATTAGATAATAGTTTTTTTTTTAAGTTTTATATTCATACAAGAAATTGTTTATTATTTTATTAGATCAAACGATAAAAAATAGTATTGCTATTTTGTTTTACTTATTTTCGCTATTACCAACTAATTAACTAATACCATAAGATCTTGTGGTACAAATGATGGTCTAATAACGTTCAATAAATATAAAATAATTAGTGTATTGATCAAACACATTTGAAGACAGTAAATATGTGATTTTTCATAATCATGCCTTTTCATTTTAGATGTCAACAAAAGTTGTGATTTTTCATGTTTGAGTTTTTCCATAAGATTTATTTCTTTAAAAATATTTTTCTTTTCCTTTTTAAAATAAAATATAAAACTAGCTAGCCAAAATAAAATTAAAAAATATGATAAATAAATAAATAAAATTAACAAATAATTTTTAATCAATATAATTTTTTAGTTTTTTTACTTTTTAAAATAATATAATTTAGATTATGAACTCTAAAATGCATGTAACATTTTATATCTTATAAAAAAATAAGTCAATAAAACATATCTCATTATTTAAGGATTGTCATTATTTTTTATTTAATGGCTAAAAAATTTTATAATAAATATTATAAGTTTGCCATCAAATGAAAAAAACAAAAACATGCGTTGTTTGCCGCATCACTTTGCAAATTCACAAATAAACAACTTCATCAACAACTTGTTGAAGATCCTTTTAAACACACTATTCAAGAATTTCATTTCGATGATCTAGTTAATAATAATAACAATAATAATATAGTAGAAACAAAAGAAAAAGTAGAAGAGAAAGTAGTGTTTTATCATTAATAGTAATTGTTTGTCAATGACTCATCGCTCTAAAACCTAACATAAATACATTTATCTTATTATTACTCCTAATAATCTTTTCTCATCACTCTAAAACCTAACACAAATACATTTATCTTATTATTACTCCTAATCTCAACAACTATAATGATAATGATGACCATGGTATTCATAAGAATGATGATGAAGCCTCTCAATCTACATCATATATTATTGTTAATCTTAATGATACTTTCCTTTTATATTCATAATTTAAAAACAAAAAAGATGAAACCTTGTTCTAATATGATTGTCTCAAACATTACATTTAAAAAAAATTCTATGTTGTTTGGTTTTTTATTACCTTTGTTTATCAACCCTTCATAAACTTTACAAAGACAAAAGTATCTAAATGGAAATAAATGATCTCTTTCATTTTTTACTTCTAATTTTCAATTCTTAAATTTTCTCTTCCAGCTCCCTACAAAACCTCCAATCATGCCTTTTCCCCTCTCGACCATTTCATTACATTTTCTAGCATGACCAACAACATCCGACCAAATTGCTCTAAATTATCACCTAATTTCTAAATCACTAATTCCACCAAATTGCTTTGAGTCCAAACCATCAACTTATTTCATTTACATAATATCTATATCCAATAAACATGAAGGATTTAAAGAAAAATATAATAAGTGGATTAACATAGAAAAGTAAAGGTGTTAAATCTAAAGGGTAATGTTGAAGGGATGGATGATAATCTTAATATCTCCTCTGTGGACTCCAGTATGGTTGCATTAATTTTTTTTTTAATTCATAACAAACAAGAACAAATGGTTTAGTAATTATGAGTTGCTCCTATCAGAAACTAGACTTTAAAAGTTTAATTAATGTTAAAGATGCTTTAGGTATTTAAGTAGTTTATGGAAAGAATACATTGAATAGTCAATTTCAAGACATGGCTAATAAAAAGGAAACACAATGGGCGAAGACAACATGATTCATTTATAGTTTTCTTAGTAGACAAGTATTATGTTTTCAATTTATAAAGACTTTTTATTAGAATATCAAAGTTTTAGGTAATAGAAATAAAGGAAAGTGATTAAAAATGTCATTATAAGTTAACATCTTGATGTTTATTGTATTACAAAAACTAAGTTTTCTAGGATTACAAACTCTTTTGTTTATAGATTATGGAATAATCCCAATGTCAAATGGCATGTTATTAACTTGAAGGGTAGATTTGGGGGTTTGTTAATTATGTAGAATAATGATTCCTTTAAGGTTTCAAACATCAAATTCAACTCACAATGGATTGCTTTGTTTGGTACTTATATTGAAAAGGGTTTTAAATGAGTGGTAATCTATCTATATGACAAGGTTAGTTTAGAAAAAGGTAAAAAATTATATGAGGAGCTCATTATTCTTAATTTTGCTCTAGGATGGCCTTGGTATGTTATAAGTGATTTCAATGGGATTTTAAGTTAGACTAAGAGAAGTAATGGGTATTTAAACTAGGTGGGAGCAACAAACCTCAAACACTTTCTAAATACCTGTGAATATATTAAGCTTTCTTTTCAAGGTCATCACTATACTTGGTTTAGATTTTCTTCTATGAGTATATTGATAGGTGTTTTGCACACCTGGATGCTACATTAGCTTTTCCTTATTATACACTTCTTGGATTAGATAAAAGTATTTTAGACTATCATTTTGGCAAAAGCAAGCTAGGAAGATTTTACATATAGAAAAAATCAAGTTATAATTTTTTACGGAATCAGAAGTTTAATTGTATCTCATTTTACCTAAAACTAAAGAGACAATATAGATTTAACGTCAAATTAAATCATTATTGGATGAATTTGTATAAAAATTAAGTTAAATGATATAATTAGATTTTTAATATGCCAATTTGATTTAATCATGGGCTAAATTAAAATTTAATTATGTCTAAGAATTAATTTGAGTTCAATTAAAGGATTTAATTAAGTGTAAGGACCTAATTATACTTTAAATGAGTTAAATCAATGTTACTAGAGGCTTCATCAGTGAAAAGTTAACTTTGAGAGCTCAATTTGGGCTAGTTAAGAAAATTAGAATTTTAGACTTTAATTATGTCTAAGAATTAATTTGAGTTCAATTAAAGGATTTAATTAAGTGTAAGGACCTAGTTATACTTTAAATGGGTTAAATCAATGTTACTAGAGGCTTCCTCAGTGAAAAGTTAACTTTGAGAGCTCAATTTGGGCTAGTTAAGAAAATTAGAATTTTAGAAGACCAAATTTAATTTTTACCAAGTCAATTGATTGAAATGGAGGGTAAAATTACAAGAAAATCAAAGTTTTTAAGTTAATTAAAAGCTAAATTAAAACAATTTACAACCAATGATCATTTTGAAAAAGATGTCGAACACTGAGGACCCAAATGGCTGA
This sequence comes from Populus euphratica, assembly GCF_000495115.2. Taxonomy (NCBI): domain Eukaryota; kingdom Viridiplantae; phylum Streptophyta; class Magnoliopsida; order Malpighiales; family Salicaceae; genus Populus; species Populus euphratica. Next base: position 125,234 of record NW_011500467.1, read on the forward strand.
AATCAAGAGTGAAATTGAAAAGATTTGAAAATTTAATGATCAATTAGAGGCTAAATTAAAGAAATTTGAGATCATGAATCATTTTGAAAAAGAAGTTAAAATCTAAGGTTGAAATTAAATTTTATCAATGAAAATTAAACAAAATTAAAGTTTGAAGCTGATTAGGAGTGTAATTAAGAGAAATCATAAATTAAAGGACCAAAATGAACTTGACCAAAATAACACTGTTTTGGGTTAATTGTTCATCTTTTTCTCTAGAGAAGTTACTCAGATGGCCTCCTTCGTAGGGTATTTAATGCTTTATCTCTTCATAAAATTTGACAAAACTTGTATAAAAACAACAACCTAACACCTAACTACATGCCAATGTGATCTTTTTGGTTGATTGATGCCATAACCGCTTGATCAATCATTTTCTGTAACAAATTTGATAATCTATGATATCTACTTTGAACCAACGGTTGAAATTCTTTAGGGGCCAACTTGAGTGCCAAGATTTGGCACCATAAAAAACAACATGTCCCTCTTCCACTCCTTATAAATAGAGGTGAATTTCACAGTCTAAGCATGAAGAAATTAGAGGCCACACTTGGAGAAAAACCAGCCTTCCCCTCTTCGGTTTTTCCTCCAATATCATTTTATTTCTTTTTCCTCCTTTGCCACCTCAACCCAGCAATAGCAGTAACAGCCACCACCTCGTCTAACAACTTTCATCCTTTCCAACAGTAGCAAGAGCAACGACTCTCTTCTCAGCCACTCAAGTAGCTCTAGAATAGGCCATAGTAACAACAACTCCACCAACATAAAACAGCAACAACATTGGCTTCCAACCCCTTCACCAATGCTTACAGTCACCAGTCAAACCTCCTTCTCACAGTTGAAGCCTCCATGTCATGTAACTCTCTTCTTCTTTTTATTCCTTTTATTTTCCTCCACAATCTGCAACTTCTCACTTGCATACAAAATATGAACCATTGTTCACATTTCTTCAAAATAATTCACTTATAAGGTGGGTTGGAACCATCTTGGCCCAACCTAGATAGCTTGGCCAAGTCAAGCCCAAACCCATTAAAAGAAAGAGAGAGAGATTGTTGGGTTGTTAGTCGCCATAACCTGACTGAATTGGGCTAGTCCTATTTTAGCCTAGCCTAATTGATATTTAATAATAATAATAATAATAATATCAAAAAAAATCAAAAGTCCTTTAAAAAAATTTCTGATTTTCTCACATGTTTTTCTACCAATTTTGCATAATATCGGGTTATATATTTATACTATAAGATGCAGATCCAGTATTAAAATACTCAATTTTCTCTAAAATGTTTCCAAAAAAAATTTAAAAGTAAAAACAAATCTCAATTTTTTTAAATTAATTTTTCTTTCATAAAAAATAATAAAAAATAATAAATATTTTATTTTCATGCATATAATCAAATCATAAAAGTTTTCCAAGCATATTTCTCATGTTTTAAAGATACAATAAATAAATATTGTAACCGGTTTATGATTATCTATTAGGATTTAGTCAAAATATAAAAAATCTTTCACCAATCATTTATTTTATTTTATATTAGGGTTTAAATGTAAACTTTAATATATGGGAACTACGCAATATAATACACACTTTATTAAAGATAAAAAGTGTAAAATTAATGCGATACTAAAATTTGAATTTTAGAATGGTGAGGACTTCACTCAATAAGGTAGAGACTTCCTCACAAGAAAAGGACTTGCATTGGACCTTAGAAAAATATCAAGAGATAGAAGCTTAACTCAGAAAAGTAATAAAATAACACTGATGCTTACCTTAGGTAGGATGTATAAAGGGTGACATATTTTCTCCTTGCACGATTAATCTCTTACTCAGACTCATAAACCATAAGTTTCTATAAAGTTAGCGACTTTTAAACCTTAATCTTAATTTTATGATTAAATTCAAAACCATTTTCTTCTCAACAATACCGCTTGTGAGGCATATATTAGTGTGCCATTTCGACATCACCCCACGACAATCATTATGAAAAAGAGAAAAAAAATAAATTTTAATATATAGTTTGTCTGAGTTTATGATATGTTATATACAAGGATAATTTGATCTTTTTATAAATTTTTAAAATTTATATTGCTTTATAATATTAACTGTAATTTCTTAAACTACACTTGGGTAAGTGAAAGGTAGACCACACTATATAATGCTAAGGTAGTTTTTTTTTTCCATATAAAACAATATGTTTTGATTTTTTAAATATGTTTTTTTAATTATAAAATATCAAAAAATCATTAAATTAATACATTTTCTATATAAAAGAAGTTACAAAAAATATTTTTAACTTCATTAATAAAAACAAATAAACTCAAAACTAATTCTATGTACTTGACTATTAAATCAATTCCATAAATTATTGTACATGCATTTCAATCAGGACAAGTTGGAGGCCCACGACTTGTATTTCAAGCTAGTTCATCATCAACAAATTTGAGAAGAATATTCTCCTTGATATCAAAAAGAATTCATGAGCATTTTTTATAAATAATTATAAGAAAAATTTATAAAATTCAATATCATTTATTTTACAAAATATTAGTCATTTTATATAGATGATAATTTAATTGTGCAAACAAATGTTTAGTTAGAGCTTATCCATATTTCCATGTAATAGTCATGGATATTAAATTCTTTGTATGCTTCACTTTTTTAATTTGTTTTTATTATTAATGAATTGGATCAACATTTAACAGAATTAATACTAGATTAACATGCAAGAAAAATTAAATTATATTATGTTCCCGTTTATTTTAGAAAAATTTCCTTAAACCACTTTCTTCGCTTTTCAATGTTGGCAGCCTTAAGGACCTTAAGGATAGTTAATCATGGGAGAAAAACATTTATAGTAAAAGAAAGAATTAGCTTTGAAGAGGAAAATATTTTTTTATTTTAAAAATATAATTTTATCATAATGACTAAAATTGAAAAATGTCATTTTATGGTTGATTATATTAAATTTTATTTTTTTATTTTTTCATTTTTATATATTTTTTCATTTGAAATTTTATTTTATTTTATTTTTATACTAACTTTGATATTTATTTTTTAAAAAGATAATTATTTTTTTATTTTCTTAGTTGAATTTTTTTATTTATTACATTTGATCCTTAATTAGTATTTGTTTTATTTAAATTTTTTTATTATCTTTTATCTTTTTTTATTTTTCAAATTTAATAACTATTTTTTAATAAATTTAAAATAACTAAAACACTAATATAATAATTTTCAATTTATTTTTCATAATACATTCAAGCAATTGAAATTATTTCAATTCATTTTATAAACATTCCAGAATAATTTAATTTTTAAGAATTTATTATTTTTATAAAAATTATTTTCAAATAAAAACTATTTTCTAATAAATAAGCATATAACAATGAATCTTTCACCAAATGTTAACTATTAATTTTAAGGCTATATTTGTTTTTTATAATTTATTTTTCAAGAAATTAATTTTCAAACTTTCTTATATTTGTTTGTTATAAAGAAAGTTGGTCAACTGAAAATATTTTTCAGTAAAAATAAATTTAGCTTGGTTTTCAAAAAAATATTTTTCTGAGAAATTTGAGTGGAAAACACTTTTCAAAAGTTGTAAAAAATTTAGAAATGTCGTATTATTTGCTGATTATATCAAATTTGGTTCTTAAACTTTTGATTGTTATATATATTTTGTTTTGAATATTTATTTTTTCATTTCATTTCTTAAAATTTAATTTTTATATTAACTTTGTTCTTTATTTTTATAACTATTATTTGTTTTTCCCCTATTAATGTTTTAATGAAATTTTTTATTTAGTAAATTTGGTCGTTATTCTTTTGATTGTTACTTATTTTATTTGAAATAATTTATGAAATGTTAATTATTATTATTTTAATTTGTTATATCTTTATAATATGATATGAAATATTTAATTATATTTTATAAAATAAACTATATTCATATAGAATATAATAAAAAAAATTCATCATTATACTTTTTAGATTTTATTTTTTTATTGTAAGTGATTAAATATTATATTAAATATTTTATATATATTAAATAAACTTGAAAAAAAATTAATTTATTAATAAATTATTTTTCAGTTTATTTTTCATAACATAATCAAATACTAAAAAATATTTTCCAGTTATTTTTTTATAATACTATCAAATATTAAAAAATAATTTAATTTTCAATTTTAAAATACACTTTTACAAAGAAAAACAATTTTCTTCCAAACATACAGAGGTTACATGCACCGAACTTACCTTTTTCAGGTCATGCCAAGTCTTGTTAGGTCATTGACACCATGGAAACGCAAAACGACGTGAAATGATGTTGACTAGACAACTTATCTGGTCCCCATAGAAAAAACAGAAAAGGGAGTGGTCAAGGATTCATGCATCCCTGCGCTACATATTGTTTAATAAGATCCTCTATCTATTTGAAATTGTTTAATCCGATCCGTTATCTATTTAAAAGATGATTGAGTATTCTACTGTATCATTTTGTTTATTTTTTTTATTTTTTTAATGATTGACAACCAAACTTTAGTAACATCCTCTAAATGCATGACACGTCTTCTGATATGGTTGAACTGTAATTTCATTTTCTTCTTCTTCTTCTTTTCTTTATAGCATAAAGCGTTTAAAAATTGGAAAAAAGGTTAAAAGAAAAAAAAAGGAATTTGAAATTAAAAAAAATGCAATTAGAATGTTAAAAAATCTACATATAAACTCAAATATTTGATATTAAACAAAAGCCGAAAAATAAAAATTAATTTTAATTTTATTTGGTTTTTTATAAGTATTATCATTTTAACTAGTAGATTAAAGGTTTGATAATTCTAGAGGTTCCTGTGATATCAATTTTTGACAAAGTCACTTTGTTTGTTTTTTACTGTCAACTCAATTTTTATTAAATTTTTAAGAAGAGGAGAGACATGTGGCATCTTTTTATTGGTTTTAATTTAATAAAACAATTAATTGAAAATTTGAAAATAAATTAAAGTATTTTTTTTGACAAAAAGTCTCTTTATTTGTAGTTAACCAACTTTTTATTAAATATTTAAGAAGAGGGGAAACATGTGGCATCTTTTTATTGGTTTTAATTTAATAAAATAATTAATTGAAAATTTGAAAATAAATTAAAGTTTTTTTTTTGACAAAAAGTCTCTTTATTTATAGTTAACCCACTTTTCATTAAATTTTTTAGGAGAGGGGAGACATGTGGCAAGCAAGAAGAAGGCTTGATCGAGTGTTATGGTTTGATGTTTCCCTTCAACGACCAAGTTAGTGATTTAGTAATAAAATAATAATATATCTAGAGAATTATGTCTTGCTTTTATACCATTGTGCTTTTATATGCCTCCCTCCTGCTTAGTGCCCGTTTGTCACTGTAGCTGTGATTGCTTTTAAAGTAAATCACATTTAAGAAAAAAAATAATTTATTATATATAAATTTTATAATAAATTATGTATAAAATACAGGAAAAAAATAATAAATTATTATTTTTTTATGTGGATAAAAGGCCTTCACTGTTTACTAAATAATGCAGCAGCCTTTACAGTTCATTAAACAGTGGAGGCTACTTAGTATAGCTTTACTATTTTTATTTAATCGGGTTTAGTATAACAGGTAAAATGTATTGAATCCGCTCTGATTTAGTAAATTAAAAAAAATATTTTTTATTTTTTAATTGTATTTTATTCACTTGATGATGTAATATTTACAGAATTTGATCACAATTCTAATTTTTTTCTTGATTATATTTTACAAGTTATATTATTGCGTGTTTAAGAAATCAAGAAAATTATCGGATGTATTTTAGACATGATGATATTATATATAGTTGAATGAAATAATAAAAAATATTTTATATAAAATATTATTTATTTCATGATATAATAACAATAGTTAAATCTATAATATTTAAATTAAAACCCATCAATATTAATATATATATATATATATATGTATGTATATATATATATAATTATTTTATAATCTCAATTTCAAAAGTATTCTTAACCAAACACATTAAATTACTTTTTATTTAATCTTAATTTTAACTATAATTTTAACCAAATATATATTTTTTTAACCCAACCTCAACTACTTTTTACAAAACAACTTTTTTCAAACCATAATTATAATAACAACTACAGTACTAAACACACCCTTAAATCTTTGAATATAATGTTGTGCCACCTCCAGGGGTAATATCATCTTGTTAGTGTAATTTTTATATTTAATATTCATTTAAGTTTGAGTAATGAAACCATGTAAAAATAAAAATTCTTGGAATAAAATTAATGAAAATATATATATATTTTTTTCAATTTTAATCTATTTTTTGTGATAAAATAAGGGGTGAAAAAACATCTATGAAACTCCTCGCGCCTAATAAAATTTATTGTAACTAAACAAGTTTTTTTTGTTGTTAGAACATAGACAATCAATGACTTTTTTTCTCATCTATTATTTTTTTAATAATTTTCTCTTTCCTTTCTCAAATAAAAAACTTAAACATAAATAAAATATAGTTGTAAACCAAAACACATAATTCTCAAACTAATGATACAAAATAGAAATTAATATTTACAACCACATGTTCCTCGACTTGGGTTTGAAGCAGTCTTAGTTAAAAGGACTAAAATCCAAAGTCATTAATTATTTTTTTGTTATTTTCTGTTTTGGTCAAGATATTCTCTTTCCATCGCCTTAGAAGATGTAGCCATATTTCCGAATAGAAAGATGAAAATTGAGGAGAGAAACTACAGGAGAGAAAAGACGACATTGATAGCATTTTTTTGACAAGATTCTAGTCATAAGGTGTCGAAAAGGACATAAAGATGAGTGTATCAAGAAAATCATCGATGGCTAAAAATGGATATCCAAACCCAAGATTTATTTTAATTTTAAAAGTTTTGATTTCAATTTCAGATCATTTCAATGCGTGTTGACTCATCTAAAATATAAAAATAAGTTAAATTTAAAAATAATATGTCCAACAACATATTAAGCCCAATGATCAAGTCTTAGTCCATATTTAAAAGTTTTAACATTTATGATTTAAGAAATATTTTGTTATCCCACATTACATGTGATGATTTAAAATTAAAATACTTAAAGTTTGCTTAATTCGAAAGAATTTATTGATTCCTTTAAATAATGAAAAGATAAATGGAATATATACAATATAATTCATTATAAAGCCATCACTAAATTCAAATATCTTTATTTTATGCTTTGCTGAAACAATTAATCACAAGAAAATTAATTTTATTGTTATTTGACAATTATATCATAATAATTATTATATTTACATTATGTATTTATGAGACCGATAATCATGTGTACTTAGCCACTAGTAGATTAAACATCCAAGATAAATATATATATAAAAAAATATAAAATAAAATAAAATAAAATAAAAATAATTGAAGTTTTTATCTCATTTTACTTTTTACTTGGAGAGGTTTTTATCTCATTTTACTTTTTACTTGGAAAATAAACTCCCCGCTTAAGTTTTTAACTAGTTTGCGTATATTTGTTTTCAATTTATAAAGTAACAAATTTATTTAATTAATCGTATTATTCATAATATACATACACCAACTTTACATTCTTCACCAAACAATCAATTTTACGATAAAAGAAAGCACCTATAGCACTAACACCTCTTTCCTTTGTGTTACAAACTAATTTGTTAGCAGGTAATTAAATCATAAAAGTATTGCTAGACTATTCACTTGACGAGCAATAGTCTAGCCTGCCTGTTGCCAAATTGATGGACTTCTTTATTTGACTTATTGTCAACCTTTTTGGACTTAGTCATACTGCAAGCTGGCATAGAAATTTGAAATGTTATAATAATTCACAAGAAAGTTGCTGATAAAAAATTATTTTATTTAAAATTTAAATTTTATATGAAATTTTAAAATATAATTTATATTATTTTTTAATATATTTTTTAAATAAAATTTTTTTAAGTTTAAAATTTATATAGATTTATGTTACTTTATATTTAATTTTTATTATTTATTATTTTTTATTAAATAAATAAAAATAAACCCAACTCAGCCCGACCTGGCTCAC
>NW_011500467.1:136890-138992 GCF_000495115.2 Populus euphratica
ATAAGTTTAGTCATATTTTTGTCCTTTCAATTTCAGTTCTTAAATTCATCAATCAATCCTTTCTTTATGTGATAAGACTGTATTTAAAATAAAAATTTACCATAAATTAAAGGTATCTTATATTGTTATACATATTATTATAAAACATGTTTTAGTTAAGGAGTTATTGATACTTCAAGTGCAAAATGATGACATAAAACCTTGATAAAAATGCACCTTTTAGTAATAATCAGAGGATCCACTAATGGTATTTCAAACTAGTATATTATAAACTTATATTATTCAACTGGAAACTACACACAAAGGAGGTTCCAATTGGATTATGAATTGTTAACATGATTATATTAGTTATCTTATTTGAATAATGCTAATACCTGTAAATATTGTCAGGCATTCATGATTATAATTTTTGTTAATAACAAATCAAATTCCTTTTAAGCACAGGTGTCGGTTATACCATAGGGTTGAGCTATAAACTTAGATAAACATAATGAAAGAGAGAAACATAAATAAACAAGATAAGAACATAAATAAAAGAAAAGTTAACTAAGTAAAGGAAAAGAAATGAAAGACATAAACAAGATATAAATTAAAGTAAAACTAAAGCATTATAAAAATACAAAGAGAGAAATCAAGAGGATGATCTTGATCTAGAAACCAAGATGCCTAAATGCATGACAAATGCCTCCCTTTATAGGCCAAAACTGGGAACTCTTGACTTGGTGACCATTCTTATCTTCTTTTGTCTAAATAAAACGTCATTGATAATGTCATAATTTGAACTAGACCTTCATATGAAAGTTGTAGAAAATTATCTCAGTATTTCAGGAAAGAAAAATTGAGATCATTTAGACTTTTAGAACTTAAGATATGGGCATCATAATGAATAATGTCTAGGCTATAGGACAGATTCAGACTTCTTCGTTGTTGCTACAATTTAGACTTGAAAATGGCCTTATGAAAACCAGACCTCAAATAAAAGTTATAGGTCTATGTATTATCTTTTTATTCATATAAAGTAGACTTAAATCCGAGATCTACAATTCTAGATATGATCTAATTACCAAATAGTGTTCTAGTTTGGTCTGTATCAGCATCTCTTTTTTAAGTTTGATCATCTCTTTGTCCTTTCAATTTCAGTACTTAAACTCGTCAATCAACCTTTTATTTATGTGATAGGCCTACATTTAAGATGAACATTTACTATAAATTAAAGGTATCTTATATTATTAGATATGTTATTATAAAACATGCTTTAGTTAAAGAGTTATTGATAATTCAAGTGCAAAATAATGATATAAAACCTTGATAAAAATGCTCTTTTAAGTACTAATCACACACCCCAACCAGCTTATTACTAGTCCCTAGTAATAAAAGCGTTAAAATAAAAAAAACAATTCATAAATTCCACAAAGCAAGACATTCATCATTCAACTTTCATTAATCTATCTAGATAAACAAACTCTCATTAAGTTTATATATCGGTTCAATATCTCTTAAATAATATATTAATAAACATTTCTTTTATGGTCAATATATCAACACATAGTTATGAGGCTTTACTTGAAAGAAAACAAAATTTTTGTTCTAATATTTAACGTTAACTTCTTTGAATTAAGATTATTATCTTTTTTTTTCTTTTTTTTGTTAATATACATATAACTTAAAACACAATGCATCTTTAACCTATGTAATGATCTTTCGACTAATGACTCTCAAACCAGTTGGTCGTAGGGCATTAGGTGTTGAGACACCCCTAGGAGCTTAGTAACTCGGCTCGCAGATACTGATACATAGATAGTACAATGTTTGATTCCCTTAAGCTTTTCTCCTCAACCCATGTAACAAGCGTTGGGCCAATAGCTCCCAAGTCAGTTGACTTTAGGGTATTAGGTGTTAAAACACCCCTTCGGGCTTAATTGCTTAGGTTAGGGAGGCTACGAAACCAAACTTATCTATATTTTTATTATTATCATTTTTTTATGTTTTTTTTTTGCAATTTATATACTATGCATTTTCTTTAGTTGTTAACTTTAACAAAAGAATATAAATAATGTAATAATCCAATATGCAACCCACAATCATATGTTAAAGTGTGTGTG
>NW_011500467.1:139235-139505 GCF_000495115.2 Populus euphratica
AATAAAAACCCAGTTAGTTTTTTTTTTTTGTAATATCAATTACTACCCTTTCCCTCCAACCAAAACAAGACATTATCCTTAATGTCCTAAGGTAGAAAGAGAGTGTGTAGAAGATATCACCTGAAACACCAAACACTAAAAAATCTAAAACACACTTAAAAAATATATAAGAAATAATAAAACAAAATAATATACTATTAAGAAAACCAAAATACACAAGGATTCACAAACAAAGGCTCAAATCCAATCTAAACTTTTTACGGCTTTCCT
>NW_011500467.1:139638-139790 GCF_000495115.2 Populus euphratica
TTGGTTAATCAATTGTTCAGAAGTAACAATAGAGATTATGATTTGTAATGCCGAAGATGTTAGAAATTCCTGTTCCACAGCATGATCAAGAAAAGACAACAACTTATCATAATAACCATTAACATTTAACAAACCAATGGGTTTATGGTGAA
>NW_011500467.1:140754-141183 GCF_000495115.2 Populus euphratica
TTAGTTGATCAATTTATGCGACTCATAGAGGGATCAATTATAGGAGTGAAAGATTGTAGTTGGTCAATCAGAAGTAACAATAGAGATTATGATTTGTAATGCCGAAGATGTTAGAAATTCCTGTTCCACAGCATGATTAAGAAAAGACAACAATTTATCATAAAAACCATTAATAGTTAACAAACTTATAGGTTTATGGTGAATGTGCAGTTGAGTTCAAGAGAAAATATGAAAGATCTCTTCTAATATGCCTAGACCACCTAGTAAGGCAATGAAGGCATCAACGTGTTTAAACATTGCATTAATTCGATCAGACATTGTGGAGACATGTAGTTCCTCTCCAGATGTTTTTCCAATGAACTCTCATTATGCTAAAGCTTTGGGGACAACCCCTAAAACTTGACTACTTCCTAAAAATACAGCTATTGA
>NW_011500467.1:141330-143350 GCF_000495115.2 Populus euphratica
CAAAAAAATAAATGTTTCTTATTTGATGACTTGAGGAACTTGCCATTTCTACATACTTCAATATCTGTTGAATGTATAGGTTGATTAGAAATGAAGGGAAGGAAGAGAAGATTTTATAAATAAGAACTTGAAAATGCAATCATACCATCTATATTAGGCTAGCTGGAGTCTCATACTCTCTCTCTTTTTTTATTTATTTTATTTTAATTTTATTTTAATTTTTTTGGAAAAGCATATGTATGTACAAGTTGTTGTAATTGTGGCTTATATTTTCCCTTGGTTTTACGTCCAAAAATAGCTTAAACGCCTTTTATAGGTTTGGGATAAGCTTGCCATCTAGTTTTCTTAAAAACTAGCAAATATGATCTTTTATAGTCAGATTCTCAAGACTATGTCGAGCATGTTCTTTATGAAAATGAGGTCATAAGTCATGAAATGCACAATGCATATCTTCGCCATGATACGTCTCAAAAGTCAATAAAATATTATCTAAAGATTCCTTATGTTTCAAAATAAATCCTAACTTTTGACAATTTTCACAAGCTTTGCAGAATACATGTGAGTCCTTGAACATGGTAGGCCAATAAAATCCACTTTGTAAGATTTTTGCAATTGTGTTTCTTGATGAGAAATGACCTCCACATGCCTTAGAATGAAAAAAATTTAATGACACTACTTCCCTCATTGTCGGGAATGCATCTTTGAAATATTTTATCAGGATAATATTTGAATAAATATGGGTTATCCCAATAAAATTTTTCCACATTGCTCAAAAACTTTCTTTTGTCTTTGGAATTCCAGTGAGCTGACAAAAATCCTGAAGTAAATAAAAGTTGCAAGAAATGGATGTGCTAAAATAACAAAAAATGAATTACATGCTTCAATAGGTTATGTGTCCGAGATAATAAAATCCACAAGATAAATGAATTTATTGAGTTGTACTAACACTTCTTCTACTATTCCTCTAGGCACTTTTACAGATCTATCAGTAAGTAAAAGAGTTACAGAAGTTTGTTTTAACTCACCTAGATTAAGATTTTGAAAAACTAAATATGGAAGTAAATTCACACTAGCTTTAAGATCAAGTAAGGCTTTTTTAATTTTATGTTCTCCAATAAAGTAAGAAATTATAGGACAACCAAGGTCTTTATATTTCAAAACATTATTGTTCTGAAAAATGACACCTACTTGTTCGGGTAAAAAGGTTTTCTTTTTCATATTCAGTTTTCTCTTCACAGTGCACAAATGTTTCAAAAATTTAGCATAAGAAGGAACCTGCTTAATAGCATCCAGCAAAAATATATTGATCCTTAGTTGTTTGAAAGTTTCAAAGATTTCAGAGTTGTAATTGACTTTTCTTTGTTTGGTCATGACATAAGAAAATAGAAGTGCTAGTGTAGAATCATTCTTTCTTTGTAATGTTTAGATTCAAACCCATCCTTACCCTCAGAGATTGACTCATCATCTTTTTTACAAGGTTCAAGACTAGGTTTTTCCATAACCTTACCACTGTGAAGAGTGATGATTGATTTGACTTGATACATATGTTTGCTTCCGATACTACTTGTATTTGTGTTGTATTGCCCCTTCAGATTTTGTTGTAGTTGAGATGGAAATTAATTAGTACTTAAAAGTGTATTTTTATCAAGGTTTTATATCATCATTTTGCTCTTGAAGTATCAATAATTCCTTAACTAAAGCATGTTTTATAATAACATATCTAATAATATAAGATGCTTTTATTTTATGGTAAATGTTTGTTTTAAATGTAGGCCTATCACATAAGTGAAAGGATTGATTGATGAGTTTAAGAACTAAAATTAAAAGGACAAAGAGATGGTTAAACTTAGAAAAGAGATGTTGGTGCAGTCTAAACCAGAACACTGTTCTATAATTGGATTATATCTAGACCTGTAGATCTCAAATTTAGGTCTACTTTATATGGATGGAAAGCTAAGACTTAGACCTACAACTTTCATAGGAGCCCAATACTTAAAAAGGTCATTTTCAAGTCCAAATT
>NW_011500467.1:144039-146323 GCF_000495115.2 Populus euphratica
CCTTGTAGTTCGACACTCCTACACTTAGGAGAAGACATCAATCTTTTGGTCGTGTCAGAAACTTACCTTTGTTTTGGAACTAAGTGCAGATGTCAATTTGGCAAGAGTTATTTAAAATTTGTCATCTTTTAAGCAAGTTAAGTATTGATTATCTCTTTTTTTTTAATAAATACATGCAATGTTTCCTCAAGATTTCTTCTAGAAGGTGGAGTATAAGGAGATGCATATCCATGAGAATTTTGAAAATTATGGTGTGCTTGAAATGGTAGCTGTGAAGTTTGTACATTATTGTTATCACTCTTCCAACTGAAATTTAGGTGATTTCTCCAACCAAGGTTGTATGTTTGTAAGTATGGGTTATGATTGAGTATTTAAAAACTGTTTAAAGCATGAGCTTGTTCATAGAGGCATTCCCTAAAAGAAGGAAAAGTTAGACACTCATTGGTTAAGTGTTCATTGGTTTCACAGATTTAACACATAATGTCTTGAACAGATTTTAATTGACCACTCTTTTTTAATTGTAGTGCCTTGACTTTTCTAACTAAAGATGCAAACTTGACTTGGATGTTATGATCTTTTCTAAAGTTGTACATGCCTCCATTAAATGCACGAGATTAAGTTTTACCCGGTGCCTCATAAGTACCCACGATGTCCTAATTTTGAGTATTTTTAGCTAACAAGTCTAAGTACTTTATTACTTCATCATGGTCTTTATTTTCAAAAGTTTCATTGTACATCAATTCCACCATTTACCTATCTTTAGATATTAACCTTTCATAAAAATATGAAACCAATCTCCATATTTCAAAACCATGATGAGGGTAAGTATTAAGCAAGTTTTGATACCTATCCCAACATTGGTAAAATATTTCTCTTGGTTTTTGAATGAAAGTGGTGATTTGTGTTTTGAAAGAGTTTGTTCTATGAGAAAGGAAAAACAACATGTGTAGGAAGAGAATAAAAAGAAGAAGTAAACAAAAGAAAAAAGAAAACAAAAAAAAAAAACAAAGTTAGGTACAAGGAAAGTGAAAATATAAAATAAAGTAAAAATTATAATTTATAAAAGAATTTACCTCCCCAGCAATAGCGCCAAAAATTTAACACGAGCAAAAGATTGATGACTTCTTCTAAGTGTGGAACTATTGAAGTAATAAATAGTTCGGCAAAACCAAGGTCGAACCACAAGGAGGTTAATAATAATAAGAAAAAGAAGAAGAAGAAGAAGTTAAAGAGAACTTTGAGATGTAAGATTAATGTGAAGATTAAACAATAAAAACAAATATTAAGATTAGAGGATCCATTAATAGTATTTCAAACAAGTATAGTATTGACATGACTAAAAGATTGATGTCTTCTCCCAAATGCAGGAGTGTCGAAGTAATAAATAACCTGGCAAGACCGGGATCGAACCACATGGAGGATAATTATAAAAATTATAGACAACAACAACAACAACAACAACAATAACAATAATAGTAGTAGTAGTAATAGTAATAATAATAATAATCATAAAGAAGAAGAAGAAGAAGAAGTTGATGAGAACTTTAAGATGAAAAATTAACGTAAGGATTAAACAATGATAAAAAACAAATGTCAAGGTTAGAAGATCCACTAATGGTATTTCAAACAAATATAGTATAAACTCTTATTATTCAATTGGAAAGCATACATAAAGGTGGTTCCAATCAGATTATAAATTGTTAACATGATTACATTAGTTATAAATTGTTAATAATTGATTAATACTTAAAAGTGTGTTTTTATCAAGTTTTTATATCATTATTTTGCATTTAAAGTATTAATAACTCCTTAACTAAAGTATGTTTTATAATAACATATCTAATAATATAAGATACCTTTAATTTATGGTAAATGTTCATTTTAAATGTAGGCCTACACATAAATGAAAGAATTTATTGATGATTTTAAGAACTGAAATTGAAAGGACAAAGTGATGGTCAAACTTAGAAAAGAGATGTTGGTGCAGTTCAAACCGGAACACTGTTCGGTAATTGGGTCATATTTGAAGCTGTAGATCTCGAATTTAGGTCTACTTTATATGGATGGAAAGGTAAGACATAGGCCTACAACTTTTATGGGAGCTTAAGATTTAAAAAGGTCATTTTTAAGTCCACATTGTTGTAATAACGAAGAAGTCTGAATCTATCCTTCAGCCCGAATATTGTTCAGTGTTTGGCCCATATCTAGAATTCTTGAAGCCCAATGACCTCTATTTTTTTTTTTTTGAAAGCTGAGATAATTTCCTACAACTTTTATGTTTTCA